>NW_015542398.1:97725-123484 GCF_001515605.1 Sinocyclocheilus anshuiensis | reverse complement strand
GTAATTACTGATGATGAACTGGCCGTGTTAATTATCTGCGCGTGCTCCTCCCGAAACTTGTTAATAAAACATCACATAAAGCTCATTCTGATTCTGATTCTGATTCTGATGTGCATGACCAACCTGTGCGTACAAAGTAAGCGCGGTTACAAAAATCAGATGGTGCACATACAGTATGCCTAGGACAGTGTTGCCATACAGTCAGTGCAGGATTATCCAATGGGCATTATGGGCACAGGCCCAGGGGCCCGTGCACACTTGGGGCCCAAGCGAGGGGAAGAAAAAAAATTCGGAGTGTCTTTACATTAAGTGCAAATAGCGCGCTTGTTGGCAAACGCTATTTACAGTAACTCCGCCCACCAATGTCTGGTTGCCACTCAATATTAAAAAAGATGCATTGACTTCAATGGCTTCAGTGGTGTAGGCAGTACAGCATCAGACTCACAGACTTACTTTTTGACGCGATCGACCCGGGTTCGAGTCCGCCACTATATGGGCGTCATTCATGAAACACGAGCAGAAAAGCTGTTCTGACATAAACTTTCGAATTCATGAAAATGTTCGTATCGAAGTGCCATTCGGAGGGGGGTATATCCCTTTAGGAACGCACCGTCCCTTATTTTTATTGTGAACTAGCGTGCACACGTGCCCTATTTACGAATTATTGTAATTCATTCACATACACGTTTAACTATCAAATCTGATGTTTTGAGCTACAGTGTTTGTTATTGTTAAATGTTACATTTTAACTATTGTTGTTCTTTTAATTCTTAATATTTGCTATGTCTTTTGTTGAACTATATTGTAAGTTGAAGGCTCTAATGAAGCATCTAAAAAAGGATATATGTTTTAGCAGGTGTATCAGGATCTAAGTTTTCACTAAGTCTTCACTTCTCTTTTCTTGAGTAGGCTGTAAGTCTGTGCGTGAGAATGTGCAGATGTCCAGTCATGGTCTCTGATGTATAGGCTATGTATTTGAATGTGTGTGTGTGAGAGAGAGAGCGAGAGAGAGAACTTTTCACTTTGGTCTGTGAAGTGTGTATATGTGAGATGTCCAGTTCATCACTCATGGTCTCTGAAGTGTGTATGAGTGTATGAGCGCATATGTTGCTCATGTGGTCTCTGATGTGTTTGTGACTTGTAGGACCGTTCACCCGTAGCCTCTGATAAGTGTGCTACATCCTCTGTGACATGTCTGCGAGCAGCTCAACATGTGGTGGAAACATCTGGATATCCTCCATAACGTGCTTGATAAATTCTGAAAGGTCATTTTAAAGAGGACGGCACAGCTCTGGGGCTTATTTCATAGGGCTTAACAACTGTGCAGCACAGATTCATCAAAAGAGGCACTGCAAGGGAAAATGAGCCTTACTGTTTGTTTGTGGCGTTACGTGGCTGCTAGCAGTCTGTTGAAGCATGTTGTTGTGTCCCTCCACTGACCTGAGACACATTTTGATGGTTATTTGTGATGCTAGTGCACATTTGGACTGAGTGATTTATGCCGTCTTACCGCATAAAACCTCAGTAATGCTGACATGTGTGCATGTTTGTGAAAGCATGTCAGGATTAAAGTGGAATTATGTGTGTGTGTGATCTATTGAAGTTGTGTGTGTTTGTGTTTTCGAATGCCTTTAAAAGATGTTCATTATAAATGGTCCTGAACAGGCTACTTAGCATACATAATTCAGAGTAATGGATCACTAAAAAACTGATTAGTCAGTCGACAGGCCACAAATTATTCGCACACTTTGCACATCTTAACCCCTGATGACTTTTCTTCTCTCACCACACGAGAAAACTCTATAGAGGTCTGCGTGTGGAGGAAACACCCATGGGATTTACTACATTTTATAAGTCATAATTATGGATTTTTTTTCAAGTGGTTTATAGAAAAAAATTATTTTAATTACTCAAAAGTGAGTTTTGTCTCACTTGATTTACTCGTTTAATTTCAAGGAGAGCTAGAATGTTCTTTTTTCCCTTGCTGTGGCTGTTATTGTTTCCATTTTGTAGAGACAAATATTGTCATAGTATTGCAGTGGTCCCTGTATAAGAGTGCTGTCAAAATGGCTAGATGTGCCAAAGTGGTCATATTTTTAAACAATATTCTATTACAGTGAACAAACTGTAGCATTAAACAAAAATGTTTTAGATAAACAGTGTTTGTAAATGTAAAGATATATTGATTTAAAATGTTCTTTGAAATACTTTGTCTTTGTTCAAGATATTAGCTCTGTTCCAAGACCCAGTAAGCAGTTTCTACTGCCTTCAAAGGTAGCATCTCAACTGAAAATAAAATTTTCACAAGCTTGACATAATGCATTTTTCTCTGAGAAGAATATATGCAATGTTTTCATAGAATCTGATCGAAATGGATTTTTTTTCAAGTGGTTTATAGAAAAAAATTATTTTAATTACTCAAAAGTGAGTTTTGTCTCACTTGATTTACTCGTTTAATTTCAAGGAGAGCTAGAATGTTCTTTTTTCCCTTGCTGTGGCTGTTATTGTTTCCATTTTGTAGAGACAAATATTGTCATAGTATTGCAGTGGTCCCTGTATAAGAGTGCTGTCAAAATGGCTAGATGTGCCAAAGTGGTCATATTTTTAAACAATATTCTATTACAGTGAACAAACTGTAGCATTAAACAAAAATGTTTTAGATAAACAGTGTTTGTAAATGTAAAGATATATTGATTTAAAATGTTCTTTGAAGTACTTTGTCTTTGTTCAAGATATTAGCTCTGTTCCAAGACCCAGTAAGCAGTTTCTACTGCCTTCAAAGGTAGCATCTCAACTGAAAATAAATTTTTCACAAGCTTGACATAATGCATTTTTCTCTGAGAAGAATATATGCAATGTTGTCATAGAATCTGATCGAAATGAGTTATCTGAGAAAGCAATAAGACATCACAGATGTGGAACTGCTTTCACATTTGTGATGCCTTAAAATGTGGTCTAGGTTGGGGTTTGGAACAGCAAAAGCTATGTTTTCCAACATATAGACAGACTGCATACCTATGAGCTGCTCACTGCCCATCTGAAGCATATTGCACACCAAAATGGCAAGAGCTTTGTAAAAACATCAAGCTCCAAACTGACTGGCTTTACACAATTCTCGGAAGCCAGTTTTTAATTCCATTGGAAAACAAAGCTCTCGGGCAATTACAGCGAGCACTTCTGGGTTGCTAGTATTGTCAAAGACTGCAAGGTCCATGGTGTTGAATCTTTGAAAGATATTCCAGATTTCTGTTTCAGACAACAGGAACTGCAAGTCAGTTTTAAGATTTCCTTTCATGACAGTCAAAATTAAGGATTGCTTTTAAATGTTATATAAAAAAAGAATTGTAGTAAAATAATTGTGGAACTATCCAAGTTCTTGTAGCTCAAATGGTAGGGCATGGTGCTTACAACAGCAACATCATGGGTTTGATTCCTAGGGAATGCATGAACCAATAACATATGTCTTGAATGCACTGTATGTTGCTTTGGATAAAAGCATCTGCCAAATATGTAAATGTAAGTTCATGGGAATAAAGCTGACATGTAATATAGTAGTATGAGGACACAATAAATGTTTGAGTGTGTGACTTTTTTTCAATAGACAAATGCACAAAAAATAGTTTCTGGTTTTCAATCATATGGTCATTAGCATTTTTTGCCACATTCCCCCTGCTGATCGTTTAATAGACTGGTGTTAAAGATGAAAAGATAATGAGAAAAGAAAAACAAATTCATATGTTTTGATGTAGCGGCTGACTTAATGTCAAATTAGTTGAGAGTAAGATAATATAATTTAGTTCAAATCCTATATTTGCAAAGATTCTCAGAACGGAACCACTGATTCCCTTTAGTCCTTTCCAATCAAAGCCATTGCATTCGAAAACCCAAAAAACGGATCTAGAGACAGCGGCTCTGCTCTGAAGTACGTAATGAATTTGAATTGGCTCTCCTGGCCCAGCACCAGTGTGGCTGTCTTGTTTCAATGTAGACTTGGATAAAGATCAGTGTAATCAGTATATGGCTGTTCAGGGTTTTTATAGACATGGCGCGAGATCGGTAGGTGTGCTTGAGATTGTATGTGGTTCTGGATGTGAAGTACATCTACAAACAGAAGGAGAGAGAGGGAAATGAAAGTCACCCTTGTCTCGGCGTCGTTTACATGCTGGAACCCCCTAGTGAGACGCGCAAAGTCGTAGAAAGGACATTATTTCCAGACTACAATCTCTAGAACCCTCCACCAACTCCTGGGAAATGTAGTTTCCCAAAGCTTGAAACATTCTCACTATTACTAGAGCTTATCTTTGAGTTAGAAAGTGATACAATTGAGAGTCTACTCCAAAAAACTGAAGTGGGTGCTGAGGGTGTGTTTTGTCTCTTTTTGCTGGCTAGTATGTGAACCTTTTTTGCACTCTAGAAAGCCATCTTGTGTCAAGGGGTTTGCGCAGAGCTTGTGTACAAGCAAGAGAAGCTTGACCTATTAGATTAAGGTTAAGTATTGGGACTTCTGTGAGTTCAAAATGGTTGTATCAAGAGATGTAAGAGTGGCTATCTGATTGCCTTAAGTGTGCTCCATCTTCTCATATTTCCTGTGTTAAAAGCTGGGCTAGATACAGATCTCCTGTCATTACAGTAATCAGGACATGAGCGTTTTTCAGGAATTTTTAGCAATGCATATTCGTGAGATGATGCAACAACCACACAGATATTGCCTTAATTTGAATCTTCAAACAATGCAGTTTTAGCACTGAAAAGCCAGGGTTGTGCGCTTTTCAAAACTGAACTGAGACGTGCCTTTTAATTTACAGTTCAGTTCCTGAATTTGAATTGAATTTGAATTGAGAGAGCAAACAGGATTTAGAATTGCATTCTGAATTTGAATGTAAGGAAGTATAATTTAGGGCTGCAACAATTAATCGATAAAATCGATTATGAAAATCATCGACAACGATTCTCATTATCGATTAGTCGGGTCTGCCTTCAGTGCACGTCCAACTTCAGCCGGTTTCGTCAAATTACAGCACTGAATTACGCATTTTTATGGACAAAATGCATCTAGAAATAGTGGAGGAAACAGAATTAGATGCTGTGGGAGAGTTACTTGATCCAAGTTGCCCAAAACATGAGAATTCTTTATTTTAAGCTATAAGCTAATGCATTCGCGTAATGGCTTGCCCTGTGAGGTGCTTTGACAGATGATGCGTGTGCGTCCTCAGCGCAAAAACTTTCAGTTTACGGTCATATCCTTATGTATAAATGTCACAAATTCACGCGAGCATTTCCATTTTTGCATAAAGGTCCGTCCTGACAGTCTGTGTTAAGTTTTAATCTTTACTGAATGAGCGGCGGACGCGTGCACGCGCGTCAGACAGACGGAAAACAATTAATAAGCAGCACAAAAACATTTGTGTTAAATTTTAATCTTTACTGAATGAGCGCCAGCGCGGCGGCCGAGTGCACGCGCGTCAGACCGACGGAAAACAGAGACAATAATCAGTGCAAAAACATTCATTGTGCTTAAATATCTGTTGTTGAAAGTTAAATTAAGGTTTAAAGGTCAACATGCATTGCGAGTATTTTATGAGGGTAGGAACTGTAAGGGGATAACAGCATGTAATTTTCTGAATAAATTTTACAGGATAAAGAAATGAGCATTCAGTTGGCACGTTTGTTTGAAGGACACTGGGCAGAATGTGGAATAGTGTGTTTTTTGTCAATAAAATAAAATTTTAAAAAACATTTTTTTTTAGTCCGATTAATCTGGAAAAAAATAATCGACCAACTAATCGATTATCCAAGTAATCGTTAGTTGCAGCCCTAGTATAATTAAAATAAATTCGACTTCAAAGAAATTCATATAACTGCCATTATATAATAAACAACATTTGCTATTTGTATGTTAGTTTAAAAAGTTTAAAATAGTCTGGAAGTCTTAATGTTCTATAGGCCTTTTGTAGACTAGGGTGAAAGAACACATCATTTCCCAGAATGCATTACCTTTGTGGAATTTCTTTGAATTACAACTCAATAAATTCCTCTTCCTGTGATTCAAATTCAAATTTCAATTCACCTTCCTGTGGAGTGTGGCCAGTTCATATTTCAGTGCATGAATTCAAAGACAACCTTTTCAATTTTGCAATTATGGTCATGTAAATTAGTAACTGTGCAAAGATTGTTTCTCTTTTGAATTTGAAAGTTTGGGTTTGAAGCCCTGGATTTGAAGTTCAATGTAAAAGCTTGTTGTAAGCATGTGTTCTGCAGAGGGGTGAATGTTCTTTGTGCATTGTATGCACACACAGTCAGTGGATAATTCCTTATTGCTAATTTGTTATCTTCTGTCTAAACTCTAAATAACTGTAGACTGACGCTGCAGAGCCTTAGATTAATCAGCATACAATATGTTAACTCTGACATGATGCTGAGCTCCAAGGCTCTTAAAACAGATGCTATCTGCATTACAGTGCTGTAGGATGAGAGGTGATTTTTTGGGAATAGTATAATGCCAAACCATGAATACTTGTTTTGCAAAATGCACTAGATTGTCCTCAACCACCAGTTCATTGCTAGGGAAAACACAAATCTGGGAGTGGGGAAAAAAAACAGAGATTCATTCCAAACATTCCGTAAAATTACATCACATTTCTTTTCTGATTGCTGTTGCCAAATTTGGAGCCAGATCTGCCTTAAAAATTATACATTTACAAAACATAAATGCACAGCACAATTTACATTTACAAAATCCGATTCGTAAATTCAAAACACAATTCATAAATACACAAGTAAAAGCATAAATATTTCCCCAAATGCTCACACAAATGCATCTTACCTAAATAAATGTAAAATGTTTACACAAATACATATATATCAAGCTTTTGAATTAATTTTCATCACACATTTATGAATGATGTTACATGTATTTATGGATCGTTGAATCTGCATTTGCAAATCATCACACGTGCATGGACTGCTTTGAATTTGTGTGCAGTATTTTTGAAACCTTCCTGACAGGTTAAGATTCATAAATATCATTTTTTGGAGGATGTTCCGTTCAGCCAGTCGCGGTGAGCTTTTAATCCACCAACTGAAGAGTAGGGATGGGCGGATCGATCCTTAAGTATCGATACATTCGATACTGATGTTGTATCGAAAGGATCGATCCTCACTTAAAAATATCGATTCTAAAGTTTAAACATTAATTTTATTTACTTATCAAGAAATTCGGTGCATAAAATAAGATTTTAAGTGGAAAAATAGTCTATATTAGCGAATAATTGTGTTGGATAGAACCATTAAAAGTTCAAATGGATTGTGTTATGTTCTGTAATTGCTGTTAATAAATCTGTCAGAAAAAAAATATGCTAAAGGTTCACCTTTAGGGGTACAACAGCCTGGCAGCCTTTTACAAAAACTAACCATGGTTTTATTACAGTAACTACAGTTTACCACAGTATTTGTAGTAAAACTGCAGTAACCAATCAGTTTAGTTTAGAAGTATCAGTATCGGTATCGATATCGACGATACTGGGCTTGAAAATATCGGTATCGGATCGAAAATAAAATAAGAAGTATCGCCCATCCCTACTGAACAGACTCAAGAAGCTCAACGATGCACTTGTACTGTGCATTGTTCCATGATCGGGTCCTCGATGTAAAGACATTTTAATGTGTACTCTTTTTTTAGCACCTGATTACAATTTCTACAAAGTCACATTATGATTTACCGTATTGACCTGAATATAAGACGATGTTTTTTTCTTGGAAATACATCTGAACAAACGCGGTCGTCTTATATTCAGGGTCTAGACTTTGACGTGTCAATAATACACCCACAACAATAGGTGGCGCCAAATACGCATAAAACGAGTGTGCCGTGAAATACGTAATGTAATGCGTGTTGTAAAGATCGAGAGTAAAAACAAAAGAAAACCTTACAGCTGCATGAGTCGTGACTGTCATGTTAGCCTGATGGGACCAAACTCCCTTTGTGATTTTAAAACGTAAGACAGTACCCAGATCTGAAGACTACAGTTAGATTTAACTTCTACTGTTAATAAGATTTTGGTACGCTACTATTAGATGGATAGCCTAAATGTCCTAATTCAGTTCAGATCAATCTGTAATGTTATCAAATAAGTGTTAAATGTCCAGATATTTCATTTAATAACAACAATTATGTAATGTGTTCTGTTGTTGAAATATTAATGCCAGAAGCCACAGTTTTTTTTTTTTACAGTAATTACTTGTAAATTAACCAAATGGTTAATGGACTACAGTATATGGGAAATAACCATTAGATTAATCAACTAATTGGAAAAATAATCAATAGATTAATCGATTGAAAAATAATCACTAATTGCAGCCTTATCTAAAAGTGAATCAAGAGGCAGAGAGCTGTCCAATTTTAGAGATCCCGTTAACAGTTTTTCTTATGTGCCAAATCGTTTAAAAGAAAGTGTTGTAGCAGTACCACTATTAGCAATAACGGCTAATCAAATGCCAAAAACAAGGTAGAGTGTATCCTTAAAGGTAAAATGTATCATTTCCAGCTAAACATCACAGTACTCTACTCAAAGCAGTTTGGCCCACTTATGCGGGTATTTTTATCCAGCCGACATCGCCCGTGATATATTTTTCATGAATAAAAACATGGACTTGGTTCTCTCCTGTCTGCGCCATGGCGTAATTGTGCAGCAAGCTAAAGGGACCATGTAGAGGGCTTCAAAAGTTCTGCGGAACCAAGCTCGGGTCCACAGGAATGAGAGCTGTGTCCACTCGAACGGAGGAAAGCATTCCCAATTAGCCGGTTGGCAGTTGGATCACTCTTCCTGCTTTCAGGAATGCCCTGGGGCTGTGTTTACCACTGCAAAACTCCCTGGGAAATGCGATCCGTTTGAAAGTGCTGGCATGTTTGCTTCCTTACCTCAACGTAACATGGCTTGATTGAGCAGCTTGGCTCCTCCAGATGAGGCCAATAATGATGAGAGATTAAGCAATGGGCGGTAATGCTGGCCAATCATTAATGTGGATGAGATTTAGAGGCGGGAGAGCTGTATGTAAGTGCCAGTGGTTCACTTAACTCAGAGGACAGATTTGTTGCTGGCACCTTTTCTAATGCCACTGATTCTTTCTCGCGCTCTCTCACACACCCTCTGGCTATTTGTTGTACATTTCCTCTCTCTCTCGCTCTCTCTCCCTTTTTGTTGCCAGCATCTTTCTGCTGAAATGTAACTCTGTGGAGCAGAAGGCCTGGGAAGCAACCAAGAGCGAGAGAGAGAGAAAGGTGTTGAGAAGAAGCAGGGAACCCTGTCAGTTCCACAGAACGTTTTATCTTATGAATCATGTTTTCAGGAAATGCTTACCAGCTTCTCTGACAGTAAGATGCATCACAGGCTCTTAAGCAGAGGTCATTCTCCTCTGGGAAATGATCCACAATCATCCACAATCACGATCTGTCGACAAACCACAGATGAGCTGGTAAATTTGTTTATGCCTCCTATGGTCCCGTGGCCCGCTTTCTGCTGCAATGACTATGATTAGTGAAGCTATCATTAGCAAAGGGGATCTACTGAGTGTTTGCTGTAAAGCCCAAAAACAATCAGCCTATTCTGTGCTGCTTCCGTTTTAATAATGCAACACTTTTCATTGCTTTAATGAGCACTTCACCTACTGCTCCTTTTTTAAAGTGGAACTTCATTTTTCAAAGAATAGGTGAGGATCTTCTTTTCTCAGCTGTATTTCTTCACTGTTTGTGGAGAAAGGAATACCTGTAAACCATGGAAGAGCTCTTCTCCATTACCAAACCATGCTTCTGTTTCTCTCCAATTATCTCCTATTTAGAGAAGCTATTAGAAGTTCCTTGGATGATTTCTGAGCATATATTTAGTAGATTAACCTTTGCTTTTGATATGTGTTCCTACAACATTTCAAAAACAATGTTGGTTTTGTTTTACCCAGTACTTTTTGAGTGCAGTGCTGATATATTGGTTTATCTGACTGCAGTTACAATTTTACTGCAAGTTTAGCTGGTAATATCAGTATGAAAAAGGCTGGGTGATATACCTAAAAAGGTACACTTAAAAAGGTGATTTTCTTCTACCCCAATTGAAAAAACATGGATAGAACAGCTGTTTAAATGTTTAGTGCAAAAACACAAAGCTAAAAAATGACACCTAGTGAATAATTTTATTTTATGAAATTATGTAAATGTAACAATATGGAAAAAAGTTCAACATGGGTGCAAAAAGTGCAGTATGACAGCTTCTTAAAGCAATGTAATTCACATACTACATTTTACAATGTGCAACTAGGGTAAATTATGCAAGTGTTTCACAAGTTTTTAGCTAAGAACACTAGTCTATCAACAGTTTCTGGTTTAAGAGATGCTCTGTGACAGTATGTTCATACTGGAACTAAAAACTTTTTAAAACTCTTTTTGAATTTAATATATTTTTGAATATAATATATTTTAAAATATCATTTATTTCTGTGATGGCATAGTTAGTCTGATATGCTGATTTGGTAATGAAAAAAAAATCTTTCTTCTTGTTGTTTTTATTAGTTGAAAATGATTGTCCTGATTAATGAAATATGGCAAATGGAAGCATTTTTTCAAGATTCTTTAATGAACAGAAAACGTGAAGAATAGAATTTACTTGAAATAGAAATCTTTGTAACAATATAAATGTCTTTACTGTCATTTTTGATCAATGTAATGCATCCTTGCTAAAAAAAAGTATCAGTGTCTTGAATTTTATTTTTGAACGGTATATATATTATATACTGTTAATACATTTCAATTTGTAATTTATATTGCAAAATATTTTTATTTTATACAGAAAACGTAATGATTCAATACATTAGATCAATTGATCTAATTTATATTTTGCATATTATATATGCAATTGTGGATTAAATCTTTTTTTATATATTTGATAATGTCATATAAACTAGTTGATAGTTATTATAAAGTGCACCGAACATCATCTTGATTAAAATGTCACAAGCAATTTCACCTCTTGCTCAAAGTGTACTTTCAGTCTTCTGAGTTCTTCTGGAAGAACTCAGGATTGCCAGTCGGTGCGAGATCAGTTTTGAAGATTCTGTCTGTCTCTCTGATAGTATCGGCTTTGCTCAGTCTTTAACTGATTGCGTCAGCCACTCTCAATCTATCCCAAGTCTAAATCGATGAAACTTTTCACCTAAGACCAAGGACACAGAAAAAATACCCAAACAATGGAATAACTGCCAACAGTCAGCCTCAGTAAACACAGCTATTTTCAACATAGCCTCTGTACTGTGTGTGTGTGTGTGTCGGTCTGTCTGTCTATACACATAATAGATAGATAGATAGATAGATAGATAGATACCCTACTTAATTGATATATTTTGCTTTTTGCATGTTCTGTAGGAGGGAAGTACGCATATTAGTATTTGGCCACAGAGATTGATTGCACCAATCACAGACTGAGCCAAACATTTCATTTTGCTTCGTTCTGAGCAGAAGTAACATTTTTGCATTCCAGCTTTCTGTGGCCAACTTTCCTAATTGGAAGTGGTTAGAATGAAATAAAAGTATGGTTAATAACATTCATCGTATGAAGAATTGAAATGGTTGGTTTTGTTCCCGTTTCCTAACATTCTGCAAAAAAATTAATAAATAAAATAAGTTCAATTTTGGTTCCAACATAGCCAACCAGCTGCTCTAAGAAACTCTCTCAGACAATTCCAACAGCAAATTAACCACATCCAGAAACACTCGCTTTTGATTCCACTGATCTCCTAGCTGTAGCCAGTCACTTTCCGCAGCCCTTCCTGTGATCTAACAGGACGGCAGAGCGCTTGCGAAGTGCTGTGTGCTTGATTAAACAGTCTATAAGTGGGGAGAGGCGAGATCAGGCGGGATCAGCGTGAGTCTGTTGAACAGCAGCTATCGGGCAGAGAGAGCCACGCGTGTGTGCGTTTTTATAATGATGAATGTTATTAACCTTTAGTCTGGTTTGGTTCGTTCTCTGTCTCACTTCTGGTTTTAGATTGTTCAGATCCAATTATCGAACATGAGTTCTTTCAAGTGTGTGTTTGAGAGAAAGTGTGTATGAAAGAGATAGAGAGAGTCTTCTGAGTTCTTCTGGAAGAACTCAGGATTGGCAGTCGGTGCGAGATCAGTTTTGAAGATTCTGTCTGTCTCTCTGATAGTATCGGCTTTGCTCAGTCTTTAACTGATTGCGTCAGCCACTCTCAATCTATCCCAAGTCTAAATCGATGAAACTTTTCACCTAAGACCAAGGACACAGAAAAAATACCCAAACAATGGAATAACTGCCAACAGTCAGCCTCAGTAAACACAGCTATTTTCAACATAGCCTCTGTACTGTGTGTGTGTGTGTGTCGGTCTGTCTGTCTATACACATAATAGATAGATAGATAGATAGATAGATAGATACCCTACTTAATTGATATATTTTGCTTTTTGCATGTTCTGTAGGAGGGAAGTACGCATATTAGTATTTGGCCACAGAGATTGATTGCACCAATCACAGACTGAGCCAAACATTTCATTTTGCTTCGTTCTGAGCAGAAGTAACATTTTTGCATTCCAGCTTTCTGTGGCCAACTTTCCTAATTGGAAGTGGTTAGAATGAAATAAAAGTATGGTTAATAACATTCATCGTATGAAGAATTGAAATGGTTGGTTTTGTTCCCGTTTCCTAACATTCTGCAAAAAAATTAATAAATAAAATAAGTTCAATTTTGGTTCCAACATAGCCAACCAGCTGCTCTAAGAAACTCTCTCAGACAATTCCAACAGCAAATTAACCACATCCAGAAACACTCGCTTTTGATTCCACTGATCTCCTAGCTGTAGCCAGTCACTTTCCGCAGCCCTTCCTGTGATCTAACAGGACGGCAGAGCGCTTGCGAAGTGCTGTGTGCTTGATTAAACAGTCTATAAGTGGGGAGAGGCGAGATCAGGCGGGATCAGCGTGAGTCTGTTGAACAGCAGCTATCGGGCAGAGAGAGCCACGCGTGTGTGCGTTTTTATAATGATGAATGTTATTAACCTTTAGTCTGGTTTGGTTCGTTCTCTGTCTCACTTCTGGTTTTAGATTGTTCAGATCCAATTATCGAACACGCGTTCTTTCAAGTGTGTGTTTGAGAGAAAGTGTGTATGAAAGAGATAGAGAGTCTGTCTGCGGGTTAAAAGTGTCAGCTGTGTGTGTGCGCATACATGTTTGCGATATATGTGTGTATGTGTCCTCGGATGCAATGTGCTTGTGATGAAAGCAGCACATTGTGGAGTCACCCATCAGTTTGGCTGAGGATGAAAGACCCGTGTTGTTTTATTCAGCAGTTTCACTCTGAAAGCTCCGCTGTGTGGCTCGTCTCAGCTGCTCTACAGTGCGGTTTTATTCACCTGGTTTGTCAGCGGTGAGAAGTGTTCTGTGTGGTTTAATTCACCGCAGAGTGCCAACCATGGCTTTTTATTTATTTATTTTATTTTTTATTTTTTTTGCTTTGTGATTAAATCTGCATTCTTCACATGATACGAGCTAGAAAATAACTTGAGTACAAACCTGTCAATGAATCTGTTCGTGTATATGCGTGCGTGTCTATGTGTGTGTCTGATTCAGCCACATCTCTGTGGGCTGAGACAAAAGAGCGGTAATAAGCATTTCTAATCTGAAGAGTGAATGAATGATACACAAAAAGGGACCACAGACATACAGAATAAATAGGCTGTAGAGAAAGAGAGAGGAAATAAGGCAAGCAGAGGTGGCAGTAGAGCGAACAAGGGATGGAAGAGAGAAAGATGAATGGGAACCAAGAAAGTGGAAAGAAGAGAGAAGGAAGGGATAGACAAGAGCGATGAAGGGTTTTCACGCTGTGCCATATCATATCATATCATACTGTATAATCACACACACACACATCTTCACACTCTTCTCTTTAGCACTGCTTTAAACCAATCACATGACATACGCTTGGATGGTTCACATGACATTCCTTTATTGTTTGGGCACCATACCAACGATTACTGGAAGTGCACACGCACACAAAATCTCTCTAGCTCTCTGTCTCGCCTAAGCAGGTGAGAGATCTATTTATATTCGTTAGAATTAATTAGCTAGCTCTGAATGAAGTACACTCTGTCAGTAAGGTACTTGTCATGAAGTACTTCACATGCACGACACACACTCTAAAAAATGCTGGGTTAAATACAACCCAGTGCTGGCAAACGCTACACTCTAACTGGGTTAAATACACCCCAGTGCTGAGTAAAATAGGGACAAACCCAGCAATTGGGTTGTTTTGACCCAGTGGTTGGGTTACTACCCAGCTGGGTCAAAACAACCCAATTGCTGGGTTTGTCCCAATTTTACCCAGCACTGGGTTGTATTTAACCCAGCATTTTTTAGAGTGCATGATTGTGACAGGCATTATAAACCGTTTCATTACATGTTTATGTGTTTCTGAACTTTAACACTTTAGAGTAAGTGCGCTTGTCCTCACACAATTCACACGTCACATACTTCATGTGTATATTTGTGCGTGCAATTGCTGAATTGACCATGCACTCTAAAAAATGCTGGGTTAAATATAACGTCTAGCTACACTCTAAAAAAGGCTGGGTTAAATATAACCCAGCGCTGGGTTAAAAAGGGACAAACCCAGCTATTTGGTTGTTTTGACCCAGCAGTTGAGTCAAAACAACCCAACCGCTGGGTCAAAACAACCCAATAGCTGGGTTTTTCCCTTTTTAACCCAGCGCTGGGTTATATTTAACCCAGCATTTTTTTAGAGTGTGGCAAATGCTCACTTGCAATGGCTCGGTGAATGTTGAAAATCACATGCATACCATAGGTTCGGTCACATTCAGTCTTATTTTCAGGATGGCAATAGTACACAAAAATTCTTACAATTTCTTTTAGTATACAGTTTGTATATTGTGCACAGTATGCAAATTGCATATCATCTGCTTAATAAAAAATTATTTTTTGAAGTCTTAGGGCCTGTTTACACCTGGTCACTTCATGCGTTTTTTCTGATCGGATAGCTATCCGATCGTGAAAAGACCAGGTGTAAATGCCCTCCAAAACGCAATCGAGACGGATATAAATCTATAATTTATAAATCACTTCAGGAGGTGGTCTGGGCCGCATTCTAGACGAAACTGGACAAGTGTAAATGCATCTGGTTGTTGAAACCATATATGTAAATTTTACTCCTCCCAAAATGTTAAACTAATAAACGTGTGAGAGCGTGTTATAGGCTATATGCGCTAATGCAACACGCATCGCTGCGGACGAGTAGCTGAGTATCTATTCAGCAAGCCGACGCGCAAACTGCCGCGAATGAAACTGAAAGTAAGACGCAGACGGTCAACATACAATCATCTTCATTAAAAGTAAGTAGTAAGACAAACTTATCTTTCCAGTGCTGATGCCGCGCACTCGTGCTCCATGACCCAGTTTTCCCTCATGTTTAATTATGGTTATTGATCCCAGGTGTTTCTCGTCTTCCCCTTGTCAAGTCCTGTGTATTTATAGTGAGTCCAGTTCTATGTTTCTTCGTTCGGTATTAAATGTCGTCTGTGTTTGTGCTACATGTGTTCCTGCCTGCCCGTGTAAATCCCATGGATGTTTATTAAAGACTGCTTGCTTGAAGCTACTCCACGTTTCCTCGTTCCTTGCTCCAATAAAATGCAGCGCTTATCTTTTGATTTCGTTGACGTGAACTTTCGTTAAATTTAAATATAGTGCGTGAATTGAAGATCGGATTTATATCCGTTTTGCGACGACACATTTATTACACATTACACCAGGTGTAAACAGGCCCTTAAACAAAGATCACTGGATTATGTTGTAGCCTACAAGAAAGTACTATTTCACTAATAAATTTCACATTTAATTCACATTTGTAATTGTATGAAATTTACTTGCAAATTCTGAGTGGAAATTGTTTCTTCGCTCAACATTTTTTAGGGTACTGTCAGTCCTGTGTCTTGTGTTTTGCTCCCCACGTGTGTTCCATGACCCAGTTTTCCCTCATGTTTATTGATCCCAGGTGTTTCTCGTCTTCCCCTTCACACATGTTCCATGACCCAGTTTTCCCTCTTGTTTAATTATGTTTATTGATCCCAGGTGTTTCTAGTCTTCTCCTCGTCAAGTCCTGTGTATTTATAGTGAGTCCAGTTCCGTTTCTTCGTTCGGTATTAAATGTCTTCTGCGTTTGTGCTACGTGTGTTCCTGCCTGCCCGTGTAAATCCCATGGATGTTTATTAAAGACTGTTTCCTTGAAGCTACTCCACGTTTCCTCGTTCCTTGCTCCTTCACAGTAGCAGCTAATCGTGACAGAATACCGAACCAGGACAGAAAGTAAGCGGCGCCCCTTCTCCCCGTTTTTGTGTCCTCATTTTTTTAAAGTTTTTTTGTTTTCTTGTTCCCCCCCTTGTGTCGGCTCCAGCCCCAGAGCTCGCTCCAGTGAGAGCTCCATGTCCAGCCCAAGGAGGGCTCCAGTTCCCACGTCCAGCCCAAAGAGGGCTCTAGTCCCCAAGTCAAGCCCTGGGAGGGCCACAGTTCCCGAGTTAGGCCTATGAAGGGCCTCTGAAATCATGGGTCCCGGAACGGGAACCGCCCTGGAGGCCGTCCGTCCCTGTAAGCCTGTCCTGAGAGGCCTCCAGAGCGCCCACCCCCCTCCCCTTCGGTTGTTATGAGGCACGTGGACGCGCCTTCCGGGAGGAGGGAGTAATGTTAGTCCTGTGTCTTGTGTTTTGCTCCCCACGTGTGTTCCATGACCTAGTTTTCCTTCATGTTTAATTATGTTTATTGATCCCAGGTGTTTCTCGTCTTCCCCTCGTCAAGTCCTGTGTATTTATAGTGAGTCCAGTTCTATGCTTCTTCATTCGGTATTAAATGTCTTCTGCGTTTGTGCTACGTGTGTTCCTGCCTGTCCGTGTAAATCCCATGGATGTTTATTAAAGACTGTTTGCTTGAAGCTACTCCACGTTTCCTCGTTCCTTGCTCCTTCACAGTAGCAGCTAATCGTGACAGGTACATTTTGCCAGTATACAACAGAGCACATAATACTGTACTGGGCTCTACATGTACAACTTAAAAAATTTAGGACCACTGTCAAATATTTAGAAACACAAAGATATTTTTTATAGACATTAGTTTAATGTGCCACAATATAACATGCTATAAAACATGCATATCAGACATTAAATAAACATTATTAAATTGCAGGCTTTGTGACTTTTACTTGCATTTAGAGCTTTCCAATGTTAATTTTGGAACCTGCATGCAACTATTTATTAATTTTGATTGGGTCAGTCGCACCGGTGCGCCTAACATTTTATCATGTTGCACACAGTATTTTTCAGTTGCACGTGCAACTAAACGGTCACACTGTAGAGCCTTGCTGTTTTCCATTATACAATTCACTTGATTTGACCTTTATTTATGAATAAACCAGTTGAATTGTAAACATCTTTCCTTTTCTTTTCTTTTTTTACTACCAAAAAATAGGATGTTTTATGTAATATAGCATTTTTCATTTGAAGATAATGGTCAGATGTCCCATGTTTACTGATTCATATACTATTAAAAAAAATATTATGCACTACACAGTACTCAGTAAGCAGAATGCTACTCTTTCGTTATCTGTCATAGGGAGGGACTTGTGCTCATTAGCGTCATCAAGATAACATGACCAACTAAGCTCTTTACCAGGGTTTAAATGTAAACTCTTTTCCTTGGATTAATTTCAAACTTCACCTTGAATGCTGCTAGCAGTCAAGCCGTACTGAATAAGAGTCAGCAGCGCTGTTGGATGGAAAAATTAGTCAAATGCACAGAGATGTCTGACTGTTCCCTCCTACCTAAAGAACAGAAGCTAAACGTTTTTCAACCATAGCTATTCAAATAATATATCCGTCTTTTCACACTTTTTTCCATATTTGTGTCTTTCTTGTTCTCTTTGTCTGCATAGATTTGGTTTAAACTGATCATGAAAATGTTGAATTAATTGCTGAACATGACATGTCTTCATGTGATTCCTAACTCTCCTCTTCAGTACTCTGCATGTTTCCATTTCAGTAACTAATGCCGAGTTCACACTGCACGATTTTAGCACGATTTTTCACTCGCCGACTGGTTTTGCGAAATTGCCGACAAATGCCCGAAATCGGAGGCAAATCGGTGCTCGTTCACGCGAGTGACAATCACACAGTGTGAATGATCAAAGACGCGATCTGAGGGAGTCGCCGACGCCCATGAAATGTTTGGCATGCTAAATATCTGGAGCTGTAGGCGATTCACGATCATGCTGTGTGAAATTAGTTCTGACTGAAAAACACATCGGCGATGACCTACAGCCAATGAGAGACCAAGATACAGGGCAGAGGGAAGTTCGGGGAGGAGTTATATGAAACGTAGTTTGCGGACCAGTGTTGCCAAATCCGCGATTGCCGCCGATTGTTTTTTATGTCAGCAGGTTGAAGCGACCCCAATAACGTGATATTTAGGCCCTGGAATGTGAATTGTACCAGGAGAACCCCGCCAAAAAAATGTGTATTTTACCCCTGAACGCGATTTTTATTGGGGGACCCCCTCGAAAGCAATTGGGATATTTTCAGGCTAGTTTTGAATAGTAATTGGGCGGGTTTTGTAGCGAAAACCTGGCAACCCTGCACCAGACAGAGCTGTCGGCGATTCTTCCTATTGTAAAGTCATGCAGTGCGTAACCTCCTGTCGTCATTTCATCGTGCAGTGTGAACACCGCAACAACTGAATGCTACCCCAGATAGTCACGCAGTGTGAAACCAACAGTGATGCGACGTCTTTGAATATCGTGCAGTGTGAACTCGGCATAAGACACACACATTTGGTCTCTGCTGCTTTTCATTTTGCTCAGTCAAGTGTACCTCTCATTACTCTAAACCAGATCAGGGGATTAATTTATAATATTCTGCTTAACATCATCATGGGATTCATATTTTTATTATATTAAGCCCGATCAGGGGATTAATTATAACAATGATTTTAAACCGAATTGTTGGATTAATGTAAACCTAGTTATGATTGAAGTGTACATTTCCTTTGTTATGTGAAACCCGATAATAATATTATTTTTTAATGGTGATTCTTGAAATGGAAAAGCTTGGTACATCTGTCTTCATGGTCAATGTGTAATTTAGATGGAAAGTTTTACAGTTTCAGGGTTTAATTTAATACTTTTGGACTCAATACTCTCAAAGGAAGATGTTTTGAAGAGACCTCCACCCACACTTTAGTTCAGTCCACATGATTTTCTTGAGTTTTTTTGAACACCAGCAGTAAAGACACCGATCATCTTATGCTGTTGTGATTATTTCATATCCAGAACTTGTAATGCATGCCCTTAGAAATGCACACATGAATATTCATGATGGCCAAGCACACTATACTAAGAATATCATAGATGTCTCTATGCCTCTGCAGTGTACACTGATTATTGCCTGTTATATTTTTAAAGGGGTCATCGGATGCTAAATTCACTTTACAAGTTGTTTGAACATAAATGTGTGTTGGAAGTGTGTGTACAGATCCATCCTATAATGATAAAAATCCACCCAGTGTTTTTTTTTTAAATCCCTATTTTAAAATCCCCTTTCTCAAATCAGGCTGTTCTGAGATTCCTGTCAGAATGACGTAGTTCTGGACAGGCCCCTCCCACGATAGTTGATTGACATTAGCGTCTTACCTTAGACCCGCCCTGAGTGAGCTGAGAGCTGTCCACCATTGTGTCGACTCTGGTGCAGGGGAAGACAAGAACGTCTCCGATTAAGCGATTGAGGTGTTTTGTTGTTTGATGTAATAATGAATATAGCAGTCGTCATTTATTCCCGACATCTCAGCCGCTGAAGATGCAGAGGATTAGCGTCGTTTTAGTTTTTGAAGGGAATGTGCCGATTCCTATCTGCCTAAATGCGTCTATGTTCGCGCGAATCATTCGTGATCCAGCTTCATCTACAGAAGAAGTGAGTATAAGGGTTTTTTATGTATCTTTGCAAATCGCCTTTCCTAATAACGTGCTAGTTTAGCCAGTTTCGCAGCTGAAGTTTACAGTCTGCTCGTCACCCCACTGAAGAGAGGGGCAGGGTGAGCAAAGCTCATTAGAATTTAAAGCGACATGGACTAAAAAAACAGCATGCTGAAAACAGAGCTGATTTTGACAGGATAAAAAGGGTGTTTTTTACACTACCAATGAGAAATTTTAACCAAAGTATGTTATAGACTTTTCATTAAGACCCTAAAGAATCATATCAACTTGGCATCCGATGACCCATTTAAAAGAATATGTGCTACAATGCACATTATGCAACAATAAACATTTTATGACATTACTGCATTTGTTATACAACCTCTTTATGCACCTATATTTTAATTCTGTTAGTGGCAGTATCTTGAAATTAAAAATTACACTGTTTTACATTTTAATTGAATTTTGTGTAAATAAAAAACATCTTATAAAATAAGTAAATGTGATTGGATCTTTTAACTGTAAAGCAGGACTACAAACGCCATATTAAGCATTACGTTTTCTCCTTTCCGTTTTTTTGTGACTGGACTTTCTCTCTATTAATAACATGTTTTTGCAGCATTGAGCTTGATAGCCAATCACAAACATGTCTGTTGAGCATGTTTGCATGGCCAATCAGAAGCGTTTAAGTTAGTCAGAATCTGCTTAATATACCTTTTGTTCAGTGTAAGCTCATGAGTTCTGCACGCTTGCAAATTATTTCGTGCAAAGTATAAACAGTTAGGAGATTCATTGTACAGTGTAACCAGATTTTTTGATTACAGATAATATGAATAAAATTATTTTTCATGCTGCTAAGTACACACTGCAAAGTTTCCGGAGTGACAATTGCATTAAATTTCACTTGGTGATAACCATAACAACAGAAAAGACAAAAAAGGTGTGTCAGAATAGATCTGTGCATCTAGTCTTGCTGTGTGCATCCAGTAGACCTACCACTTTTTTTTTAATGTGATTCTTTTATCAATAGCTTTTTATTTGATCTTTTTAATGCAATGTTTCATTAAGTGAACAATATTTGAAGCCTACATGGACGCTAAAAAAATCCATAAAAATAGACACAATGTACTGTATTAATTTGAAAGAATTTTCTGTATTTATTTTTACAGGTGTTTAGTATTTTGCATTTGGCACTTCATTGCATTGTATTTTAGGGTTAACAGAAATGTCCGTAAAATTATAATGAGCTGCCAGTACATTTTCTGTTATTTTACAGATTTATTTCTTACATTGTGCTAATGTTTTAATGTATTATTTACTTATAATTGTTATTGTTGGCATTAATAATTAAACATTTCATATTTTTTTATTTTTAAATAGTTAAAAAAAATAAAATAGTTACAATAAAATTGGTAACTGAGAACTGTGTAATTTTACTGGTATTGGTACCGACTATAATTTTGGTATCGAGACAACACTAGTACATTCTCGTCACTGTAGAAGTAATACGAATAGCATGTTATTCAGAGCTCTTGACACTAAACCATTAAACTGTTCTCTCTCTCTCTCTTTCATAATATCTAGCTGTCCAATATTCTTTAGGCCCAATTTGTGGTGCTCTTCAATAGATTGGCGTGGCCTGACTCTGCAGCAGATTGTTCACTTTGTTCCACAGCACTTTTCTCAGGTCCAATTTGTGGTGCTCCACAGTAGGATTGTTCAGGTCTGTTTTTGTGGTAGTCCACACTTGATTGCTGTGTTCTGTTTTGGACATTGAATAGCATCTCCCAGGTTTGCATGAATCAATTTCTATTGGCTTTTACTGCAGTATTGGGCACTTGGGCAGAATAATTCAAAAAGGTTTCTTCTGGGGTTTTATCTTGTTTCTCAAGTCTCGTTCTGTTTGGAAAGTTCTCAAGCCCCTAAAAGTTGTCTTTATTCTCTTTTTGTTGTGTTGCATATTGCTCTCATATTGTGCTGAGATATTGCTCATGTCCTGTGGTTTGAGCTGCAGGTTTGAACTGCTGTGCTGCCTTGTGTTGTGTTTTATGCTGTTTTATGCTTGTATGCTTTTGTGTCATCATGTTTATTTGCCTCCATCAGATCTCTTTGATATATCAGTTGTTTCTCCAAGACATCAAAGAGAATAATTGGAGATCAAATGGAGTCTTAAAGAGACAATTCTGTCATCCAGTATTCATCCTCATTCCAAACCTGTGATTTTCATTCTTCTTTGAAACACAAAAGAGGATAGTGAAAGTCAGTAGGATCCAGTGGGATTCAACATTCTTTAAAATATCTCCTTTTGTGTTTCACAGAAGAAAGAAAGTGATGAATGTTTGGGATGACATGATGGTGAGAGAATTGGCATTTTTATCTCACATGTGTCTCTTCAAAAGTTCAGAAGAGATCTCAAGGATGTTCAAACTGGGCTTAGTTTTGCCAAGATATCAACGCCTGCAAAGTTAGAGATTTTTATACGAACTCAGCCTTGTCTCATTGAATACTTCCAAAATGAAATTATATGAGCAGCGCAATCACATTCGTTGGTTGTGCATTTTTATTTCTCCTATGCAGTTTTATTAGAAACACCCTGATACTGAAATGAAACATAAATGAGAATTCAGCTGAGCTGTGAAATGGCTGGGCAATAAATGGTATCATATCGAGATTGTGATCAAATTTATGTCGATAATGATGATAAGCTCTGGACATTTTAATCTAACAGCCTAGCATACAGCAGAAATAAATGCAACAACATCCAGTAAGTGCATTTTCGTTGATAAGTTTGTGTTTTCTGCATGTCTTGAGTGGCAAGAATGAGTGGCACGGTTGTGTCTATTATACAAACACATGTGACGCTCACAGTGTTTTCAGTGTCTGCCGTATTAGTATATGAGGACATGAACACATGAACAACATCTCCAGAGCTTCTCTGAGAGTCACTTCACAAGCTTTACACTGTTTCATTTAAGAAAAACTACCGTTAAATACCCATTGAAACTCAAAGATCTTCACGACAAGCTGTCAAAATAAAAGTTTCGTTTAACTTGAAGAAATTATGACAGAATTATATTACTATATTTTTAAAGATTAAATTGTTAAAGTTTTATTCATTTATTTATTAGACACATTTTTATGATAAATTTGTATTAGATTATAAAACAGAATACAAAATAAATAAATACATAAATAAATAAAATGGCAACCACAGAAATTAATGAAAAATAAAATGGATTTCATGTGGCCCTAAATTAAAAGGTAGCTTACTCTGTGGAGTTAAATTGTGAACAAACAAGTTATGATTACATTTATTCTCCAGGTCTAACAAACATGTGAAAAGCATTTCCTTCACCATTAATGGTAAATTTATATTGTGATAAATACTGATATTGTATCATATGAGAAAATACCGTAATAATATTTTTGGTTATGTTGCCCAGCCCTACTGTATAAGTGTATACTTTTATTAAAAATTATAGTATAAATATACATTTTTTTGTATAAATTTTACTGTTTAATTATTTTTTGCCATCTTGTAGTGTAGTAATGTTAGTAATAAATGCCTGTTTGTGGGGTTTGTTGCTGTTGTTTTTGTATGTTAATGTATTGACAGTTTCTTTATGTAATGATTGTGGTATATTTTGGGGACCCCTTTGAAATCGAGATCATCTCCCAAAAAATGTATAAATATTTTTTTCAAAAAGAGCAACCACTGAGCACTAGAAGTTTCCTTCAGGATGTTTGTTTCCACCATTGTGTTGTTGATATCTCTAATCTGTTATGTTCACTGAGTGTCATGTTTGTATGCTCAGTGTTGTGTTTGTTTGCTTGCATGTATTGTTTTGTACTTGTTTGCTCCGGTGTGATGTCATTTGCGCTGTGTTTGTTTGCTCCGTTATGTTGTGTTGTTGATGGCTCTGATCTATTGTGTTGGTCCTGACTGCTCCGGTGTAGCGCAGTGTTTGCTCTGGTGTA
Source organism: Sinocyclocheilus anshuiensis (assembly GCF_001515605.1). Taxonomy (NCBI): domain Eukaryota; kingdom Metazoa; phylum Chordata; class Actinopteri; order Cypriniformes; family Cyprinidae; genus Sinocyclocheilus; species Sinocyclocheilus anshuiensis. The sequence goes on along the minus strand of NW_015542398.1, from coordinate 99,490 downwards.
TTGTGCTGTCTTGTTTTCATTCTGCAGTCTATGTCAGTTCTCTCTATCTTTCTTTCTCAGGGAGTGTCCTATAGATACCAATTACATCCACTCAGGAAAAGACAGAGCGAAAGGATGGAGCAGAATGAGTGGGAGGGAATAGGACAGTGAATGCACAGGAGGGAGAACGAGTGAGAGAGGGAAGACGGCAGACAGACAGAAAGAAATTGGAGGAGAGAGATTCTGTCTGTGAGTGTAATAGTTTCCTGCTGTCAGACACTGGGGCATGAGAGAGAGAAAGAATGAAGGAGAGAAATGGGAGGAAGATCATGGAGAAGAAAGGATATATAGTGACAGAACTGAAGAAAAAAGGGAGAGCAAGAGAGGCCGAGTTGCATGCACAGAGCATAAAAGACTAAAGTGAAGAACTGAAGGGGAGAAACAGTAGAGAACTGTTTAAAAAGGAGGAATGAGAGAGGGAGAGAGAGAGGTGTTGCTAAGGAGAGCAGCAAATCCCTCCATTTAAAATCTGATCGCAGTGAAGTGTGGTCTGCACAATGCAGTGCACTGAATATTTCATACTAGCCTGAGTGTAGGCTTATGTCCTGTACAGTATGTGTATGATTTGTGTATGTAAATGCTATCATTTATGAATGAATACGGGAAACCCTGTTGTCCAATAATGCAGTGTGTGTTTGTGCAAGTGTGCTGTTATGTGGCATGAGAGAGTTTGTTTATTGATTTGAACCCTACATTTGAGTCTTTGTCCACTTTGACACATACGTGCAGTCGTACATCAATGGTGGCCAGATCAGTGTAATTCTGTCTGCAGTATCTCTGAGCTTCAGTCCAGGTCTTACTCTCATTCACAAAGTGATACTGACGAGATGATGCTAATGCTGTCAATAGAGGAAACAAATTAAGTTTTGTGTGTGTGTGTGTGTGTGTGTGTGTGTGTGTGTGTATGTGTTAATTATGAGAGAGGAGCTGCTTACAGTGAACGCTGCTTTGGTCTATTGTGTGTGTGTGTGTGTGTGTGTGTGTTTGGTTAAGAGCAGAGGGAGTCTTTTTGCTGCCGTCCAAAATAATTCCCATCATACTTCAGTTCTCTGAGAACAAAATAACTGATTCTAACTGAAAAGAGAGAGAGAGAGTATATTGATGTTTCTTCTCATCGTACAACTTTTCTATCACCAGCAAACTTTGGAACACACACACGCACAGACAACACAATTATCAAGCTAAATGAAGACACTATAGACTTCTGTTGTTTTATTTAATGCTGATTGGTGTGGGCGGCATGCAATCTAATATCACAGTATGAGTAATACTACATCACAGTAATGGTATATATCACAATCTAGTCGTTTTTGCTGGAAATTCCAATTACAAAATGTTTTATTTATTACATAATGCAGTAATGTCTGTTTTTTAAATAAGCTAATGACTTAATTGCTTTAAAAATAAAAGGGGCTTCATCTAATTTTATTACATTGTGTTTTTTTGTTTGTTTGGTTTTGTTTTAATAACTTAATGGGGACAAACCAAAAGATCAGATTATTCAAGTCTGGCTTCAGTACAGAAACTGCTTCATATTATGTAACAACAGAGTTAAAAGCAAAATACTCAAATCACTATGTTTTGTTAGTGAGTTTTGAGTCACTTTGACATAGAAACAATAGTGCATATATAAAATAATTAATATCTACAATTATCTAAATATGTATTATATAATTGAATATTAATTGTCAATAATAATAATAAAATAAGAGCTATAAATAAAAAC
>NW_015542398.1:93021-97544 GCF_001515605.1 Sinocyclocheilus anshuiensis | reverse complement strand
CAGTTTTTACTCAGATTTAGTCCTTGGCGAGTGTTAATTTTGAAGCCTGCCTCCCCTTAAAGAAATGATTTTGCATTTAGACTAAAACAAACATTTATTATTCATTCTTACCTTTGAGGACATCCCCAACGGCAGGTTCTGTCAGATTTAGCTGGAACTTCTGTGGGCAATTTTGTGTAAACATAACATTCACACACACAGCATATAAAATTGGCCTCTATACATTGCAAATTCCCACTGATGCCTTCTTAATTTTGATGTGTTTTATTATCTTTTCTCTGCTCTTTCTTTTCCTTAAAAAGAAAAGAAAACAATAAACGGGATAACAGGTTGTGTTGCGTGAATGTGGGTTGAGGTTGCTTCGTCTTGAGGGTCAAGCTTCAGGTCATAGCAGTTGCCCCTGGTAACCTCCCCTGTCTGGTTGCGTAGCAACCTTCTTCCTTTGTTCTAAAATGATTTAATTTATCGTTTATCTTCTTCACTCCCCCCCCTGCCTCTCACTGTCCCTCCCTCTATCTGTCTCTATATCTCTCTTTCTCCCTCAGGACCCTGTTCTCTCCTCTCTTTGCTTCTATCCATCACAAGTCTCTTCTAGGCTCCTGGCGTCTATCGGTGTGTGTATGAGAGAGAGAGAGAGAGAGAGAGAGAGATGGAGTGATAGTGATCAAGAAAGTGCTTGAAGTTGAGTCTATACTGCTGTGTTTGGTAGTGGTGCGAGTATGTTTATGGTGGCATTGTGGTGACTGAGGTCACCATGTGTCTGTTTGCTTGATAAAGAGATCTCATATCTCCTCCTCCTTGTAATTGACCTCTTATTTCTCGAAGTGCTTTATTGGCTGCAATTCACTCGATACCTGCCAAAGCACTAAGTGCTCTTTTTCATTGGCTGCATCTCAAAAGCTAGTGAGCTGCCTTGACAGCATTTTTGGGAATCATAGGTGTAGACTGCACTTTTGGGCATCATCACTGGGTGTGTCTGAATGTTTTGATGTTAACTTAGTGAGCTTCCTACCTAGAGAGCACTTTTGGGAATCATAGCTGTGTTTGAATGTTTAAATTGATATGAAAACATAGTGAGCTGTTTTTCAAATTTTGGACATTCAAACATTTGAATGGACCTCAGTGAGCCGTCTGTCTAGACACCAGTTGTGGGCATTGTAAAAAAAAAAAAAAAACTATTCTGTGCTGCCTATCTAGGTAGCATTTTTGGCTATCATATATTTTGGCTATCATTTAAATTTAGACAGCAATTTTGGGCAGCGTAGGTGAGAATAGTGAGCCCATTTTTGGGCATTATATGCATGTATGAATTTAGACAGTATTATTGGATCTGAACATTCAAACATTTTAATGGAACATAATGAGCTGTCTATCTAGACAGCATTTTGGGCATTGTAATGCATAATCGAATGTTCAAAACAAACCTATTAAGCTGTCTTGTCTAGGCAGTGTTTTTGGGCATCAAATGCATGTTTAAATGTAGGCTGCACTTTTGGGTATCATAGTTGTGTTCAGACACCTAAAACAAATCTATGAGCTTCTTCCTATAGACAGCATTTTTGGCCATCATAGGCAAGTTGAAAATGCTGAATAGAACAGTAAGTGATTTGAAACACACCTAGCTTGACAGCATTTTCCATTTCCATCATATGCTGGATATCATGTTTGAATTGACTGTTCAAAGTGAACTTAGAGAGCTATGTATTTATACAGCATATTTGAGCATACTTCATGCTGTCTGGATAGGCAGCACACTAGGTTCTGAGAGCTAGCCATTCTCTCTCTCTCTCCACCTCTCTCTCTTTCTCTGGGTCATTCTGTCCCTTCTTGCCCTCTGCTCAGTCTCTCTCTGGGGGTTGAGATAGTGAACTAACAATGTTTGACAGGCAGAGTAAAGAGGGCAGCATTACCAACAAAAACTTTGAAAAAGAGCGGGAAAGAGAAAGAAAAAAGATAGTAAGAATAAATCCTTCAAAAAATGATGTTGGGTTTGCAGTCATTTAATGAAATCTTAGTGTGCTGTAGAATGATGGATGATTTGTATGCCATAACAGCCAGTGTTAATGTAAATATTTACATTGGATTATATTTTATACTAGATTTTCTAGCATCTTAATGAGCGCATGATCCTGCAACTCAAGCAAGCCAAAAATTGTGCGTGTGTGTTTGTGTGTGTGTGTTTGTTTGCTAAATATAATAATGATATTGAAACAATAATATTGTTACGGTATCATTAATATCAAATGTATTGAAATGTGGTCAGCAGAACTGAAATATAAAAAGAGGAGAGAAGGATGAAAAAGAGGGCGAATGACATAAGGATAAGGGCGTACACACCCAGGGGGGCAGTTATGGGGTGGAAAAGCATGTGTGTGAGTGGTTGGGGTGGGGCAGTATTAGGGCAACAGCTGGTGTTGAGTGGGGGGTTGGAGAGGGTCATGTCAACAAACCCTCCCAATGACCTACTAATGTACTGCATACAGCTGAACAAAAGTGTTGACTTGAGTATGTGAACTACAATTCAAAAGATATTTGATAAGATTTTTAACAGTGTTTTTAAAAGAAGTTTCTTATGCTCACCAAAACTTCATTTAATTGATTAAAAATACAGTAAAACTGTAATAGTGTGAATTATTACAATTGAACAAACTGTTTTCTATTTGAGTGTGTTTTAAAATGTAATTTATTCCTGTGATAGCAAATCTGAATTTTCAGCAGCCATTATTACAGTTTTCAGTGTCACATGATACTTCAGAAATCAATGCTAATTTGATGCTCAAGAAACATTTCTTATTATTATCAATGCTAAAAACTGTTGTGCTGCTTAATATTTTTGTGGAAACCATAACACATTTTTTTAGGATTCTAGAACAACATTTATTTGAAATAGCATAAATGAAATAATGTAAAAGTAAACATAAAATATAAACTGTCACTTTTGATTAATTTGTTGTATCCTTTCTTGCTAATTTAATTTTTTTAATAAAAAAAAAAAGTCTTACTGACCTCAAACTTTTGAACGATAGTGTATGTGCCATGAAATTGCTTGTCATACAGCAGCATATATGCAGGTCTTCTAAAGCTATATATTTTTTATTTTTTAATCTTAATTTTTAACAGTAATTTTTGTACCAGGTAAAAGCAAAAATGTAATTCACACAGCAAAAAACAGCCTTTCGTCTTGTTTTCCAGTAAAAATATCTGTACCTCCATAAAACAAGAAACATTCACTTGAAAAAACTTTCTAAACTTAATGTATTCAGAGAATATATCTTGATTCTTTAAATAAAAAAATGCTAATTAAAAAATTATTTTGATGTGTAAAATGCATTCAAAATAAAAACCACGTTTCTTTATTAATTCATATAAAGTTTAACCTAAAATCTTTGCGATTAAAAAGTTTAATGTATTAATTTCATGTAAAAAAGTATTTTGATACAGATGATACAACTTGGCCGTTGCTAAGTATTCTGGGCTCTACGAGTGTACGTTTACCCTTTATCTCTTACGGATCTCTGTCGGACTGGGGAGGGAGAGATAATGGCAGGTTATATTTATAGATCTTTGTCGGAGCACAGTGGGTATGGACGATCTCTGTTGAAGTCAATCTCCATTAAGCTCCATAAACCAATACACACACACTGCCAGACTATGATTAAGCAAATATGTTCCAGCAGTTAGAAGATCATACCAAATCTTCATCAAATGTTATAAATGTGCACAGTCTCACCGATCAATAAGGCAACAAGGACTTCATCTAGACCAGCTGCTACACACACACACACACACACAAAAACAGCTGGACATCAGAGAGGTACCAACAGGATGTTTAATGCCAATCAAACGTTAATCAGGCTGCAAAATAGACATCTACATATGCAGCGGAGAAAACAGAGAGACCGTAACAGAGGCAGAGAGATGGAGGAGAGGGCGTAGAGGTGAGAGAATACCAGAGGGAAAATATGGAGAGACAGACAGAGACAGATGGAAGGAGGAGGAAAAAGAAAGAAGTGAAGCACAGATGGAGAGAGATGAGAAAGGAGGAGAGAGAGACAGATGGAAGGAGGAAGAAAAAGAAAGAAGTGAAGCACAGATGGAGAGAGATGAGAAAGGAGGAAGAGGGAAATGGAAAGATGAAGGGGTTATTTTTCACTGTCTGTTTTTGGACAGTATTTATTAAACTTCAACCTGTATTATCTCTCACATACAAACACTCATCTTCTCCCTTCCTCTCTCTCTCGTTTATTTCACTCTGTCTCTCCTTTTGGCTTTCTTTGTCAGTCTTTCGCCGTATTCATCTGTTTATCTGTAATCTTTCGCTTTTGTCTCTTCTCTGTCCTCTCTGCTCTCTCTCGTCTATGTGAGGAGGGTGTAAATGATGTTGCTTTAAATATAGGCTGTGTGCTTTCTACACCCTCACACATTTGTGTGTGTGAGCGAGAGACACTTAGAGAGAGAGAGAGAGAGAGAGAGAGAGAGAGAGTGTGTGTGTGTGTGTGTGTGTGTGTGTGTGTGTGTGTGAG
>NW_015542398.1:83421-92999 GCF_001515605.1 Sinocyclocheilus anshuiensis | reverse complement strand
TGTTTTTAACACAACCGTGTGTGTGTGTGCGTGTGTGTGTGTGTGTGTGTGTGTGTGTGTGTGTGTAAATACTCTAAGGCAGTGCTGGGTCGTGACCCAAAAATGGGACGCAGGGCTGCAGACGGCAGGATGAACAATGCTAAATGCGAATAATACATTTTAACTAAACATATGATCATGCAGAGTTAAATAAATAGGCTTATCAGCTGCTCAGAGGAAGGAGAAAGCACTTTCCATGTCTTTTGTTGTTTACATCAAAAGCAGTTTGTCCAGTCAAACCCATATTACGGTATTAATATACTATACCAGGGGTGGCGAACGTCGGTCCTGGAGAGCCGCAGCCCTGCAGAGTTTTGCTTCAACCCTAATCAAACACACCTGAACAAGCTAATCAAGGTCTGAACGGTTATTAGGAAGCTACAGGCAGGTGAGTTTTAATTAGGGTTGGAGCTGAACTCTGCAGGACTGCGGCTTTCCAGGACCGGAGTTCGCCACCCTTGTACTATACTGTCGCTGAATTGGATAAAACAAGATAAATATAAAACCCAGGCTGCATTAAATACAGGGTTCACTTGCATTTAGGATAAACATGGTTTGAGCTCAAATGCATAAATGTATTTTAAAAAAGAGAAATGAATGATTAAATCTAATCAAATTTAATTCAAAATTAATCATTTTGAATTTTCAGATGAGTTAAATTCAAAATGGTTTTTGAATTGAATTGAAAACCTGTGAATCATGAATCTAATCAACCCAAACTATTCACACTGCTAGGTTTGTGCACTGAATGATAATAATGTCGCCATGAAACAGAAAAGAGGAAAAAGTTTTTGTCCTTCAGGGATTGATTGGATTATAGTCGTGTACTAATTGCTGCGATCTCATTTGAGTGACAGGTTGCTGGATTGTTGTCCCGCCCTCGTGCCGGTGCAAGTCATCAGAGAAGAGGTGCTGTTGCGAGGGAGAGGGGACAGTAATGTTTTTGATTAAAGATTAAGAGGACACATTAATTAAAAAAAAATGATGCACACAGATAAATAATTTATGATAAACACTGCAATATTCCATAAAAAAATAATTGTCATTTTAAGGATATTTTTCTTAACTTTTGTAGCGCTTATTGGGTCAATGTAAAATGTGGGTCCTAATGCAAAAAGTATAGTAGAGTTTGGTCTACAAAATCTGGTCTGAAAAGTCTTGCTTAAAACAGATACTTCACCCAAAAAGGTGAAGTATCACCTTTTTAGTTGAACTATCCCATTAATTTAGCTGTGTATGTTATCAAGGTACCATTGTAATTCAAAATAATGTGGCAGTGACGTAAATTTGTGTACTGTGTTCCAATCATGCACAAATGAGACGGTAACACCCTGCACCCTTGCCATAGGAAAGAAAAATCAAAAGTGAGATCTCTTTAATATCTCAAATATTTCTCCTAGACAGAAATTAGGTTACTTTAAGATCGAATGGAGATTTTTGCTTGAGTCTCCTGCTTCTCAAACTTGTCTCCTGAGACAAAAACTCTAACAATCTCACAATGGTCTCCTTTAAAGCTTTAAAAGAGATCTCAACAACATCACACACGGTGCTCAGATATTTCTCCTGGTCTAAAGACTCTGGTGGTCTCATATTTTTCTCCTTTAAAGCTTTAGAAGAGATCTCAACAACCACTAGTGTTACATTTGTTAAAAAAAGGTATTGCTCTTATACTAAACATCTTGCACTTGTCAGTCCTTTCTAGTGTGTTTGGAAAATGTGGTGTATACAATGCTGGACATTGAAGATAAATTTAAACAAGTAAACCTTGATATTCTGAAATGTTTAATGCTATTTAAATTAACACCCCTTAGTATCCTGAGCATAGATTAAGCTCTGTCAGAGCCATAGCTTTGTGGGCAGCACATCAGCGTGAACGCACAACTGCACCTCAGACAACATGGGTTCAAATCCCAGCTAAAGGTACTTTCCTGCTCCTGTTCAAGTCTCCAATTGTTTCCTGTCTCTACTCCTACTGTCCTGACCATTAAATGTGAAAAACCCCATTGCAGTAAAAAAAAGCAACTGCAACCTCTGAGCAGTAAAACATTTTTATAATGGAGTCTTGCAAGAGATTACAGCAAGACAGTAAAGAGATCTCCCATGTTTCTCACACGTTTCTCTCCCATTGTCATTTTGGATTCCTTTCAGAACTTTCTCATGTCTCAGTTGTGTCTACTTTTAAGGATTCTTAGGAGAAACATCTGAGACACTGTTGAGACTAAAATGAGAAATACATGTCAACTAAGTCAACTAAGTCTCCTGAGGTTAGAAAGAGCAACCACTGAGAAATAAAATATTCCTATAATGGAGTCTTGATAGAGACTGCAGCAAGACAATAAAGATATATTCTATGTTTGACTCTTTTTTTTCTCAAATATTTCTCATGTCTCATTTGTGTCTACTTCCATTTCTCCTAAGGAATTTTAGGAGAAACATCTGTAATGCTGTTGATACTAAAATGAGAGATATATGAGAATCTCATCTAAGTCTCCTGAGCTTAGGAAAAGCAACCACTGCGCAATACATTTTTCCTATGGATTCAGACTACTCACTTACGTGCTCTGCCCTTTGGAGTGAGTTAGACATAGTGGTGTTCACTTTGAAATTGAATTCACCCATATTCTCTCTTTCTCTCCATCTCCACTTCACTCAGTGATTAGAGTTGAGTCAGTGTCCTGACATAACCGGTTAAATGGATCAGATGCCATTTTGAGAGTCTCAGTAAGTGTCCCCTGCAGCAGTTGTCCACTGCACAGAGAGCGTGTATGTGACCCACTAATCGCTTATTAACTGCTAACACCGCTCTAATTGGTTGCCGATAAGTAGCTGTGTGTGCTAAAGCTAAAGGCTAATTTTAGCCTATTATCTGTTGGCATAGGTTCATTGGGTTTAGAAAGCTAACTCTAATTCTACCACTCTGTCGGTTTGGACATTCGCGCACATACACATAGCCAGATGTTCTGTGATGTAGATGCTGAGACTTAGTCTTTTCTCATCCCTTCTGCTCAAGCTCTATTTTTAAAAGCAGCGTCTCGTTAAAGCCTTTTAAGCTAATCAGGCTGAGTTCGACCCAGCTTCATGCTCACCCGGCGCACCTGCATTTGCCCCACATATTTGCCAGTGGAAAGCCGGCATTTGGCCTGCGATTGAGTAGGTTAATCCCCAGTGCTAGCAAAACATCAGGCTAAAATTAAGCCAGCATTTAGCCTGAATCAATCCAAGATTGAGATCTACAAAAACGAGTATCATTAGGCTAGTACAATATCAACGTCCGGCCAAGTTTAACTCAGCATTCAGCCAATGTTAGCCTTGCAATTAGCAATATTTGCCCCGTCAATCAGGCAGCATACGCCCAACATTCAGCCAAGTTTTGCCCCGTGTTTAATCTCTTTGAGTCCAGAGCTTGGCCGCTGCCAAGACAGCATTTGCCTAGCATTCACTAAACATTAGCGCTCCATTCAAGCTGCCATTAGCCTAACATTCAGACAGCGCTTCGCCCAGAGTTCATCCAGCACCGGTCAGCATTAAAAAGGTCATCGATTATAACCTAAGTGGTATTTATTGGGTAAAGTGGAGCATGGGCCGCCCAGGGTGGAATTATCATACAGCTAGACTCACATTGGCATTACATCTGGCTTTTATACACACACTCACACAGACACATTTCCAATATAATGAGTTAAGTTGTCATCTTTTAAATGCCTGAAGGGCTTTACATGTGTTTGATCAAACCCCAATCCCATAAACACTAAGCAACCAATAATAATTAAAAAAAAACTAAGCATTTTTTCAGGAAATGTAAGTGGTACTTACCTGTGCAAAACTCATTATGATGCTAGAATATTCTCTGTGGTTTCTAGGGTGTTCTGGATGGTTGTCTGGGTGTTTCAGTGCAGTTGCTATGGTGTTCTGGGTGGTTGCTAAGGTGTTGCTATACAGTTGCAAGAGTTATCTGAGTGATTTTCCCAGGGTGTTGCTATATGCAGATGATAGAGTGTTTTGTCTGTTTGCTAGACTGTCCCTATGAAGTTGTTAGGCTGTTGCTATGCAGTTGCTAGGATGTTCTAGGTGGTTGCAAGGGTGTTGCTATGGAGTTGCTACAGTGTTTTGGGTAATTGCCAGGGTGTTGCTATGCAGTTGTTAGAGTGGTGTTGCTATGATGTTGCTAGGGTTTTCTGGGTGCTTCCAGTGTGATGCAATGTAGTTGCTGGGGTGTTCTTGGTGGTTGCCAGGGTGTTGCTGTCCAGTTTTTGTGGTGTTCTGGTGGTTGTCAGGGTGTTGTTATGTAGGTGCTAGTGTGTTCTTGGTGGTTGCCAGTGTGTTGCTATGCATCAAAAAAGACAATCAAAACAATACTTGATAGATACAACAAAGTCTCATTATACATTTTTACATTTATTTATTTAGTAGAATATCTTTTATCCCTCATTATACATTTTTACATTTATTTATTTAGTAGAATATCTTTTTTCCCATGAAAATTGTCACAGATAAAAACTAGTTGTAAATGGCAATTTACATTAACTTTAACAAACTGACATTTCATGACCTCTCTTTTACTCAGTCATTCTGGTGGTTGCCAGGGTGTTGCTATTCAGCTACTAGGGTACGTCCTTTGAGAGGACCCACACCCAAGTCTCTATGGTATTCTGATCCTATGATTTGACCAGGATTGGTCGTTCCTTAAGTGTACGTCTTTCTCACCAGGTGAGATCCACATTTCAGATCACTGAATTGTGTGATAGCAAAAAAAGAAAGTAAGAACAGGCCGCATAATTTGATGTATTATTCATGTATGTATCAAAATGGTGCAGGATAGGTTTCATGTTGAAATTCAATACTTAGGGCTTTTTTTTAAATCCATATATATTCATATATACGCACATGTGAGATATGAGCTTTAGCAAGCACCACTATTTACATATTTTCTATTATGATTTGTTATATTTCTTTAGAATCTTGGAGACATCAGTCAACGTTTTAATTATCATTCCTGTTCAGTTTCTTTCCTCTCTCTTTTTTTGCACTTACTGGTCTTCAGTTTCCTTCTCTGGCGACTCTCGCAGCATGAGGTGCAGACAATGTTAACGATGCCATTTTCATTTTTTTCTGCAAGAAATACACAGCACTGCACTCAAAGATCATGATGATGGGGATGAAGCATCTAATTTTCACCTAAGTCTCGCTCTCATTTTCTCCGTCTCCTCCTCTATCTGTCTCTAACTATAACTCATTTCATGATGTCGTCTTGTTTTTTTTTTGTCTTTTCAACTCTAATATCTTCTCATTTATCTCTGTCCTGTTGCCTAGATGATGACCCCTTCCAGCCAGTGACCCAAGATGAGACGGTGGCTGTGGGTGGGGTGGTGACCCTCACCTGCAATGTGAAGGAAAATGATAACTCCTCTCTCCAGTGGTCCAACACGGCTCAGCAGACCCTGTACTTTGGAGAAAAGAGAGGTGAGTTTCACCTATTTTAAAAGGCAAAGGATTATTCCCTCATCATTTACTCATCCTCGTGTTTTTCCAAACCTGTATGACTTTCTTTCTTCTATTGACATCAAAAACAGATGTTTCGCGCAATGTCCTGGCTGTTCTTTTCCATATAATAAACGTTAATTGGAACTGAAGATGGACTAGCTACAAAAATGAAAAAAGCACCAAAAAGTACTTATTTGTGGAATATCTTACCATCTGCCATAAGTTTCAGATCTCATTCACATTACTTTATTTAGTCATTGTTTTAACAAACACTCATTCTGTCTGGCTACATGATGTTTAGTAACTAACCTTTCACAGTCCAGTCAATACCCGATGGATTAAACAAAGCCTACATATTTAATAATTTGAGTATTTTTACATGTATTGATTTATTTATTTAGTAGAATATCTTTTTCCAACAAAAAGTGTCAAATTACAGATAAAACTGGTTGTAAATGGCAATTCACATTGATTTTAACAAACGGACATTTCATGACTTCTCTTTTACTCAATCGCTTTTAAGACTGTGGTCCATGATTGCAATTACTTGCCATTTTGGTCTGAACAGTAAATTGATTTTTGTTGGACCCTTCCTTAGAGAGTTCTTCAGAGCTTTCAGTCCCTCAGTACCACACACAAAAACAACGCGTGAGACACCTTCCTAAAACATTAATATCGCCCTAAAAACAAACAGGTGGCTCTGTGATAACAAAAAGCGAGGTGATGGAGAGAGAAAGACTAGAGAGAGAATAGAGGGGCGACCTGATTAAAATGGAAAACAAAAGAAAGCGACAAGAGAGCACCATGAAAAAGCAGAAATAAAAGCAGTCTATTGAACAAGAAGGAAGGAGGGAGTGTTAAAAGAAAGAGGAGAGAAATACAGTCTCACATATAAACACCCATATATAAATTTACTTTTTGAAATTACTTTTTTATTTGGATGAATACAACTGTGCAAGATAAGAGTTTCCAATGAAGTGTTTTTCTTACTCTATTGCTTTAAGTATAAAGCGCGCTAAAACAATTTAGGGTAAGATATAAACTCACAAATCTCATTATCTTACACAATTTTGCTTCCTACGTAAATGTATCTTGTTTGAAGGATGTTTAGATATTTGGAAGCATATCAAAAATACTGTTTAAGAAAATGATTTTTTGCAGTGTAGAAAAGAGAGAGCACAGTAAAAGGAGAACAGCAGACGCACACACGCACTAGTGAGAAGAGATGAACAGATTAGTGTGGAGGAACGATGGATGGGTGGATGAGCAAAGAGAGATAAAGGGAGGAATGACGAAGGAGGAGTGTGTGCATGAAAGAGCAGGATGGAGGACAGAGGAACAGCAGCTGATGAAGACAAATTAAGTGCCCTTCTCCTACTGATAAAGCATGAAGTGCACACACATACACACATTTACTGTAAATCTGTGTTATCTTTTTGTTCAAAGGTGAAGTGTGTAATTTCTGCACCATTAGCAAAAATAATAACTTTCCAAACAGGTTTTCCTGATCACTGCCAGTCTGTTTGGTCAGACAAGCCAGTGGTAGGGGGAGTGGCTCATTCTACAGAGCATGTGATTGGACAAAAATCTGTGTAGAGCAGGATGAGTCATCTATATTTTTGCTCCATTTTGCCAAAAGAGAACAGTGTTGTTATTGTTAACTAAACTAAAGCCATTAATTATTTGAAATAAGGCTGAAACAAAGTAAAATATAAATGTTAGATGAAAACCTTAAACTTAAAAAAGTATATATAAAAGTAAAGCTGAATAGAAATGTTTTTATATCTACGAAACTTAAAATTAATATAACTTAACCTAAAATTAAAATGAAAACTGAAAATATATGAAAATTAAAGCTAAATCAAAATATTATTAAATACTATTATAACATATAAAGGAACAAGAGAAAGGATGTATTTAAATTTGTGAATCTGTTAAAAGTGGCATTTAGGAGTATATTAGCATATAGATGACCTTAAAGCTTATAGACATGCTTTATTTTTTATATTTTAGCTTATTCTTTAATGGAAATTAGTATTTTTAGATAAAGTAGTTTTACATACTATAGAGAGATGCTTTAACTTTTTAAATACATCTAGTCCAAAAAGACTAAAGACGTCATTCAAAAACCATCATGATTATGACTTCACAACTGTGAGCACATTATCATAAGGCCACAGACATTTACATATCAATGTCTATTCAGTATTCACTCACTTGGCTTGCTCTGATCAACAACAGTTCTAGCCAATCAGAACAGAGGTCTTTTACATATAGAATTCCTTAATGTGCAGCTTGTTAATTTCCAAGGCTTGGTTGCACACAAATATAATCCGAGGACTGACTGTCTACTCGGCACTGTCATTTTGTCTGGTGAAATCTGTGTAGTCAGTATCGAGTGTATCTACATGGGTTGCTATAGTAATAATGTCAGAATCAGCACACTGCCAAGAGACTTTCTCATACAACAACAGAGAGTAGCTGTCAATGGAAAGAGAGCACAGAAAACTGAAAACTTTGCCTTTACTCATGTCTGTCATCTCACTGTGGTGCTGAACTCACAAGATCTGTAAGAGAACAGAGGCAGTTTATGCATTCATGCATACAGTATACTGGGTCCAAAACTGCTGACTCGTTCACTATTCATGACATAGTGAACATCACATGGTTTGCTAGATGAGGAAAGAGTAAGCGAAAATGAATGTGTTCAGACTAGACGATATTGCACACTGTACGATGTTACATACACTTTACTTTCCAAATAATGAACAAAAAACTCCTTTGAAATCTGATCTGACCTTTTAGACTACTAACTCATATGAACTTAGTGTGGATCAGGTTTGTACACATAAGATTGCATGTGGATTTCTTTTTTTTTTTTTTTCAAACTGCAAAAATAAAAGATAAAAAAACAAGCCTGTTACAGCAAGAAAATGGAAGAGTTAGAGAGATGGTGGAAAGTAATCACATAAATCTAAATCACAATGGTTTTGGTGCCAGACACCTTGACTAACGTTATCAGTGAACTTCAGGGGGGAAAATAAAATGCTAAAAATGGTTGTATATAACATCTATGTGGTGTACGTGTTCCTCTTATCTACTCTTGTCTTTTTCAGCACTGAGAGATAACCGTATCCAGTTGGTAAAGTCCACGGGCACAGAGCTGATAATCACCATCTCGGACGTTCAGCTGTCAGATGATGGAGAGTACACCTGTTCAATTTTCACCATGCCTGTACGGACTGCACGAGCCACAGTTACTGTACTCGGTATGTATGTGTAAGTGTGCATTATAAGTCAGGGTGGTAGGTATCAGTAGAAATTGCTATTGATATAGGGTGAATTTGGATAAATTGGGAGAATTTTTGCTATTAAAATGACTGGGGGAAAATGGCACAGTCATCATGAATTAACCCTATATTTAGCGTTCATCATTCCTCTTCTTGTATTTCACTGAAAGTCTATTAGACTATCATGGGTGCCTTTAGCATGAGAAAAAAAAACAGTTTGTTTAATGGACTTTCAATTAATATATTTTTGTCCCATCTGAACGCAAGGCTTTTTCTATTAGATGTATATGAGAGCTCTCAAAGTGGTGTTTTAGCCACAAATGTTCAATCATTGAAATGGTGATGCAGCTGACACCATTAGAAAATTAAATCACTTTCATTCAATCAAACACAGCCAGAGGACAGACATAGTTAGTTGCTGTTGTAAAATATTTAAATATTCAAATATTAAGTTTAGAATTTAGAATTAGAATTAAAATATGAAGTTTAGAATAGATCTATCTGTCTGTTAGTGTGTCTGTCTGCCTATCTATTCATTTTGTAACATACATCAGTAATGTCAGGCTATCTGTCAGTGTGTCTGTCTGTCTGTCTGTGACTATCAGTCAGTCTGTCTGTTCAGTTTGAAATATCAGTAGTTGAAATTTGGAGGTCAGGAAGTGAGTCAGATGTCAGTTCAATAACCGCAATAACTGGCAGGTTCAGTGAGTTCATATAGTGAAAAAATTGTCAGCGTGGTTCAAACCGATTGAGTTCATGAGTTATATA
>NW_015542398.1:80797-83358 GCF_001515605.1 Sinocyclocheilus anshuiensis | reverse complement strand
TATATATATATATAAGTTTGATATATGCTTGCAACTGATTTTAGGACCCATGTTGCATACCCAAATCATAAAATATCCAGATATACATTTTGTCATTGATAACTGACATCTCTGCTTTACCTCTTTTGAAAAGCACCAGCTGCTCCTGGTAAGCATGTTTGATGTGACCAGGCCTACGCGGAACCTGCACACTTCTCCACATTTTCTGTACTGGTTTTGGGGGAAAATCTGCATAATTGATTTAAATATGGTCAAATGTGTTAAACAGAGTTGAAAGTACTGTACTCTTTTTGGCAGCTAAAAACATACAGTTTGCCAAATTATTATATAAAACAACATTCAAGGGGCAGGGGGTGCGAATGATGGACGTTTTAAATCTGCAGAAGGTTACAGAGCAGATTTCATTTGGTGCAAATTCCGTGCAGGCCTATTAGCAAGTAGCTAGTTGTTGATAGTGAGCTGCTACTTAGGGAAAATAACTGTTTTTATTTCATTTACATTTTATCTAGCCAGCGATGCCCTTATTTCCCTTAAATTGCACCTGAAAATGTTATGTTTTTCATTTTACATCTGTTTCTCTCTCACAGGTGTTCCAGGTAAGCCTGTGATAACAGGTTTTGAAGATGCTGTTCAGGAGGGCGGCAAGGTTACTCTCACGTGCACGAGTTCAGGCAGCAAACCTCCTGCTAAACTACACTGGTACCGCGATCAAGAGGAGATACAAGGTGAAAACACACACGCAGTCAGGACAGAAATCTGCTTTGAACTCAAACATTAGTTGTTCAATAATTACAGTGTTTACTTCGTATTTGTGTGTGTGTAGGGCGTCCTGATGTAGTGGAGTCTAACCCTGACGAACCGACCTACACAGTAACCAGCGAGCTCACCCTCACTGTCACTAGGAACGATAACAACGCTCTGATCGCCTGTGCGGTGGATCACCCGTCCATCGCCAATGGAGACAAGAGGACAGAGCGGCCCCTCAGCGTCTTGTGTAAGACACATACAAATGCCAGAAAGCTTATTTCATGCAGCTGATTGTAGAGATATGACAATGTACTGCTGTGTGATTTTAGAAATGTCAACCAGTAGTGGTTCTGCTATAATGTTTATATATATCAAATGGGTGCTTCCAGCATAGACAACTTGTTTTTGGTGGGAGCATTTTATGTTTAATGCATATGTTGTGAATACTGTGTAATAGTAGGTTGCTTAAAGCTGGCATACAATATCACAGCATGCCGCCTTAATATAGAATTCAACCGATGTGCGTTCACACCATCACAGCTGTTTTTACCACCTATTTTACAACAGCTTCAAACTTTAAATCATGCAATCCTAGTTACTGACATTGACATTACATTCAAAGCATACGTTTGATCAGTTCATGTACTTCCCGGAAATCAAACCTTGGTGTTGTTTGTGCCATCATCTTATTTGAGCTTCATTAATGTGTTATAATATATCTGTGTTATAATATTTCACTTGTTTTCATTGGTTTTCAACACAAGTGCTAAGTGCTGAAGCAACTTTTTTGGTGTTGATTGCAGACTTCCGCTTTGGAGCACAGCTCTATTGGATTGAGATCTTGTGACTGTGGATGGGGTTTGAGTATAGTGAACTATTTGTCATGTTCAAGAAACCAGATGATTTGTGTTTTGTGACATGGCTTGTTTTCCTGCTGGAAGTAGCCATCATATGATGGGTACACTGTGTTCATAAAGGAATGGACAGGGTCAGCAACAATACTCCGGTAGACTGTGATGTTTAAACGATGCTCAATTGGTAGTAAGGGTCCCAAAGTGTGCCAAGAAAATATCCTCCACACCATTACACCACCACCAGCAGCCTGAACCATTGATACCAGGCAGGATGGATCCATGTTTTTATGTTGTTTACATCAAATTCTGACCCTACCATCCAAATGCTGCAGCAGAAATCGAGACTCATCACACCAGGCAACCTTTTTTCCAGTCTTCTATTGTCCAGTTTTGGTGAGCCTGTGCGAATTGTAGCCTCAGTTTCCTGTTATTAGCTGACAGGAGCGGCACCCGGTGTGGTCTTCTGCTGCTGTAGCCCATCGGCTTCAAGGTTCGACATGTTATGCATTCAGAGATGCTCTTCTGCATACCTTGGTTGTAACGAGTGGTTATTTGAGTTACTGTTGCCTTTCTATCAGTTCAGCCAGTCTGGCCATTCTCCTCTGACATCTGGCATCAACAAGGCATTTTCGCCCACAGAACTGCCGCTCAATGGATATTTTCTCTTTTTCGGACCATTCTCTATAAACTCTAGACATGGTTGTGCGTGAAAATCCCAGTAGATCAGCAGTTTCTGAAATACTCAGACCAGCCCATCTGGCACCAACAGCCATGCCACGTTTAAAGTCGCTTAAAACATCTCTCTTCCCCATTCTTATGTTCAGTTTGAGCTTTAGCAGATCATCTTGACCATGTCTACATTCATTGAGTTGCTGCTGTGTGACCATGTGGTGGGCTGAGTAGATGTTTGCGTTAACAAGCAGTTGAATAGGTGAAAAGTGGCCAGTGTGCGTGTGTACA
>NW_015542398.1:51616-80565 GCF_001515605.1 Sinocyclocheilus anshuiensis | reverse complement strand
GCTGCAATATAACAGAGTGAAAAATTTAAGGGGGTCTGAATACTTTCCGTACCCACTGTATATATATATATATTTATAAACTTGAATTTCCAGCACAGTTTCTGTGATTATAATATTAGCCATACTTTGATGTAGGATTTTGGCCATACCGCCCACCTCTACTGTATAATACATAAACATGAAGATAACAGAAACAAAATGTGTGTCTGTGTGTCTCTCAGTTTCTCCAAGCGTGTCGATTCAGCCTGAGAGTGACCTGCCCAGAGAAGGAGAGAAGTTTTTCCTGCAGTGTGTGGGGAACGGAAATCCAGAGTAAGACACACACTCTCTCTCTCTCATTTCCATCCTTGACATTCATGTTTTATCTCTCTCTCTCTCTCTCTCTCTCTCTCTCTCTCTCATTTCCATCCTTGACATTCATGTTTTATGTATGAAGCTGAAAATGGTCAGCCTATTGATCTCCTTTCTCTCTTTAACATACACACACACACACACAAACACACACATATGCAGGGTTTGGTTTAACAGTATCACCGTGATATTTGTGTTGATGTTACATGAGAAACCCTCTCCCCCAAACCAGGGAGAGGGATCAGAGACATCCTTGCATAGGTTTGTTTTAAAAACATACCCTCTATGATCTCAGTGAGTTCAGCAACTCCCTTACTGGAGCTAAAGGATGACACGTTATTATTTTATTATTTATTATTATTTAGTCATTTATCAGACGCTTTTATCCAAAGCGACTTACAAATGAGGACAACAGAAGCAATCAATTGTAGTATTAAAACAACTAAAAACAGATCCAAAACTAAAAGCTAAAACTTTATAAATACTACCTATACACATTTTAAAAATAAAGAGATTAAATAAAAATGACAAATGCATACAACAAAATCTCAAAACTTAACATTTAAATGAAAAACAAAAAATAAAGCTAAAAACAATTCAAAATATTAAAGAACAAAAGGTATAAGAGTATAATAATAAATTCAATATATATATTATTTCATTTCCATTGAGTTTGTTAGTTTAGTTTCCATTTCAGATATATTTATTACATTTTTAGCTATTTAAGCCTGGTTATATCACATAAATATTTCTCCCTGGAAATAGAAGTTAATGTAATTGAATATCACCCTCTACTGGTGCAGGATCACATTACAGCTCATTATTGCTCCTGACATCCATTAATACCACACCGAGAGCTATACAACCCTATTTAGACAACCCATAGTGTCTCTCTGTCACATTTTCTCATTTGCTTTTACGCTCTATCTCTTCCTTACTGGAATGGAAGCACAAATAGGGGGGCTGTATATGAAGAAGATACCTGTGGTATCAGAGGCAGCATTTACTGGTTCTGTAATGATCTTTTGATTATTGTCTATAAAACATTTGGGGTCAGTAAGATTTTATTTTTATTTTAAAGAATGTAATGCTTTTATTCAGCAAGGATGCATTAAATTGATCAAAAGTGACAGTAAATACATTTAGTGTTACAAACGATTTCGATTTCAAATAAATGCTGTTCTTTTGAACTTTTTATTCATCAAACCATCCACAGAAATATTTATACTGTTTTCAACATTGATAATAAATAAGAAATGTTTCTTGAGCACCAAATCAGCATATTAGAATGTTTTCTGCAGGATCTTGTGACACTGAAGACTGGAGTAATGATGCTGAAAATTCAGTTTTGGCCATCAAAGGAATAAATTACATTTTAAATATTTAAATAGAAAACAGTTATTTTAAATTGTAATGAATTCAATTGTAATGCTTTGTGTCTATCAAATATTAGCCAGTTTCTATGTGAAACGCTACCTCTCATATAACATCTCCTTACTTGTTTTGGTGTCTTACTGTATTGCAAGTAGACTGAGATATTAGTTTAGTCATAACTACACTGCTCTATCAGCATCAATAAAAAATGATATTGTTTGGATTATTCACACGCTCAAATAATGATACGCCTGCGTCCTCACTGTAGTTCACTAAATCCCTGTAACACACACAGACACGCTGATTTGGACACGGTATGAGCCCACAGAGAAAAGCCACAGTTACTTTGGCATATTGAGAGGATTTTAAAGGTGAAGTGTGTAATTTTTTGATGCTAAAATACCTTCTTTTATCGCAGCAGTAGGTAGACGTCCTCAGGAAGTGTGAACACTGTGACGCTATCAAAACATTTCTCTTTTCATTTGAGTACCAGACCAGCACGACACGGCAACATTGGCTCAACCAATAGCAGGATGTTGGGGCGGGGCTAGCGGTTTGGTTAACCAATGGAAAACAGGGAGATTGTTTAGGAAATCTGTTTGAACACAATCATTGGCCCTGTCCCAAAACCCACCATGCTTGTAGTAGTCCACCCAGAAATTGACTTTCAATCCTGATTGTGTTAAATGCTAGCAGCTGTTTTTGGACATTGACTTTTCTGTTTGATTCGTAAGACACTCCAGGTCAGGTGTGTCGCAGCAGCACTGGTGGTTTGGCCACATGGTTTTCTTTCCCATTTGATCAAGTCTGGTTCGTTTCACTTGACATGTTGACTGAGCTTCGCTGCGTTCGGGACGCTTTCCAGTGCATTCCTCTGTGCTCCTCAGTTCTTTTGATAGTGTGCCAAATTGCAAAACCCTTCAATCTGCTCAATTAAACGACTCTTTCTGCTTTGCTTTTGATGTGAAATTTCAAAACGTTGTATATGTGGTCCGTTTTGTAATGTAATCTCTCTCTCTCCCTCTCTCAGACCGACTGCGTTTGTGTGGCGGAGGAAAGACGGAGAGCTCCCCCCGATGACAAAGGTGGATGATGCGTTCCTGCACTTCGAATCCCTCAACAAGTCGGATAATGGCGTTTATGAGTGCCAGGCTGATAACGGGATCGGAATGGGGGACGTAACACACACTCTTCTGGTACAAGGTAATTAACGAGAGACAAACGAGGAAGAGAGAGGAATAGAGAGAAAAGGTGTTTTCGTCATTGTTTATTTCTTCTGCTGATTTATGTTTACTTTCACGTCTCCTTTTTCTGAATTTTACTTTCCTTTCTTTTTGTTTCTCTTTTTGCATGATATGTTCTTTATTTCCTCTTCCATTTTCCCTCCCATCCATCATCCATCTCTCCATCCATCATTTTCCTTCATCTTCCAAGACCAGGAAGATTCAGACCTCTTTATTCTCACCCCCACTCTCCCTTCATTCTCTGCTTTTTCCACATTTTCTCCTGAAACTTCAGTTTCACCATCTTCTGAAGACGAAACTCTTCTTCCACTCTCATCTTCATCGTCTTCCACTACCTTCCCCACATCCACTCTTACCTTTTCCTCGACTCTCCCTCCTTTCACTTCTGCTCCTTCCACTCTCCCTCCTTCTCCTGAAGTTCTCACCACCTCTCTTTCCAACGCTCTCTTCCCTGATCTCACTCTTCTGCCCTCCTCTGTTCCTGCCCGCACCCCTCCCTCACCCCCCTCCTCCTCCCCTGCCACTCCATCATCTGTTCCTCGGCTGAATGGAGTGCACACCTTTACAGGTAATTCATCGTACACATACACAAACCTAACAGTGGTTTAACATGCCACTGCTGTGCCACTGATCACAGTTACAGGTTGATGTGTGTGTGGGATAGGGATGGGCATGATTACCCGAGTGCTCTGAGAAGAGACTGCAATGATCAACCATGACAACACAATAATTGACACCTGACACTCCTGTCATGTCCTGTTTTTGTGTGAGTGCGCGGCTTTGAGTGTGCTCGAGCTGTGCGCTCTCGTCTACGTGCCCTGTT
Source organism: Sinocyclocheilus anshuiensis (assembly GCF_001515605.1). Taxonomy (NCBI): domain Eukaryota; kingdom Metazoa; phylum Chordata; class Actinopteri; order Cypriniformes; family Cyprinidae; genus Sinocyclocheilus; species Sinocyclocheilus anshuiensis. The sequence goes on along the minus strand of NW_015542398.1, from coordinate 76,773 downwards.
TCCTTGTTTCATGTTGGAGTGTGGTGTTCGGATCCCGGCACTCACGTCTTGTTGAGTTTCGGTTTCGTGTCGGGGTCCGGACACTCGCGCTCCATGTTCTGTCTTGTTGTGGGAGCGTGCGGTCTCGAGTTCACTCGGGCTGTACGCTCTTCTGTCCACGTGGATTGTGTTGTTTTGTGTTGCACACGGTTTGTGTTCGGCCGCGTGCTTCACTGTTGTCTTGTGTTGTTGCACGCAGCTCGTGTTTTTCATTGGCTGTGTGCTTTCATGTTGTCATGTCTTGTGTGAACACGTGGCTTATGAGTATTCTCATTGGCTGCGTGTTCGTGTCGTGTTTTGTTAGAGCACATGGCTTGTGATTGTTTTGCTGGCTATGTGCTTGTGTTTTTGTTTTGTGTGAGCACATGGCTTTTGTCTTTGTTTCCTGTGTGCCATGTGCTCTCATGTCAATTGTCTTGATCCCACCCATCTTGTTACCTGATTATTGGTTAATTTGCCCCACCTGTGTTTCCCTCATTAGCCTCCTCATTTGCTCCCCATTTATTCTCCTTGTGTTTGCAGTCCTGTGCCAGTTCGTTGTCGTATGTATCCTGGATGTGTCCTGTCCTGCCTTGTCCTGCCTAGCCTAGCCAAGCCTTGTCTTGTTGCCAGCTGTGATTTTCCCCTATGGGGTAGTTTTTGTTGCTTGTTTTGTTTTATTTTATTATTAATAAAAGCCCATCTCCTGCACCATTGATTCCTTGCTCCATCCTTCACCCCCACCCCTGAAAATAATTGCCTTGAGTTTTAAACTTCAAAACATTTCACACTGAACAAAATCCAGTAACAACCATGCACAGATCAGATAAAAGGGGGTTGTTTTGTAATTTAGTTATTTATTTTTGCATTATGTATTTAATATAAGAATATTTAATATAATAAAGCTATTGTTAATATAACAAAACTACCGTTCAAACGTTTGGGGTCAGTACTTTAAAAAAAAAAAAAATTATTCAGCAAGTATGCATTAAATTGACAGTGACAGTAAAGACTTTTATATTGTCTACTCATCAAAACAATCCTAAAAAATGTATCACAGTTTCCAGAAAAATATTAAGCAGCTGTTTTCAACATTGATAATAATAAGAAATATTTCTTAAGCACCAAATCAGCATGTTTGAAAATTCAGCTTTCCATCACAGGAATAAATTATATTAATATAATTTATTCCTAATATCATTAATGTTTTCTATTTTAATATATTAAAATAGAAAACAGTTATTTAAAACTTTAATACTATTTCAGAATATTACTGTTTTTCCTGTATTTTTTATCAAATAAATGCAGCCTTGGTGAGCATAATAGACTTCTTTCAGAAACCTAAAAAAAATTCCCGACTCCAAACTTTTAAATGGAAGTGTATATTGTTTTGGCAGTACCTTCTTTTTTTGTTAACATAGTATATGACATGGTCATGACCTAACGACATAAATTTTGAGTGTGTCCAGTTAAATAGATGGCTCACAGAAAAATGAAAATGTCATTATTTACTCATCTTGATCTAAACCTGTATGATGTATTTCTTTCATGGAACAGAAAAAGTGAATGTTCAGGTGAATATAATAAATGTGAATGAGAACTGCGGCTGTCAAGCTCCATTAATAACAAAAACACCATGAAATTAACAGAGAAGTATATCTGTCTTCTGAAGCCATATGATTAATTATTTTAATCGTTATTCATTGAGAATACAATGTAGCTTTTCTTCATGAGAGATAACTGTTCGATTTACAGTATGAATCAATCATTCTTCTTTTGAGTTGGATATTTTCATTTGATTTAGTTAAAAAATGTATTATTGTTCCACAGAAGAAAGTCATACAGGTTTGGAACGACATGAGGGTAAGTAAATGATTCATTATTATAACCGTTTCTTCTAATGTGTGTCATGTACATGTCTAAAAAAAAAAAAAACACACACAGATGTGTAGACACCCCCCACCTCTGCACTTGAGAACTTGCTTGATTCATCTTTCACGTACCTGTTTAGACAAAACGAACAAAATGCCCATCCCTGGTGTGTGGGTGGAACAGCTTGAATGTGTCACTTCATAATCGAGCAGGTTGTGTTTGTGCGTGTGAGAAAGATAGAGATGTATATTGAGATCTCCAGTGCAGTATCACAGAAGCATGTTGAGAAGGATCTGCTGTCGGCTTTGACTGTAATGCAGGATTTAACCAGGCACATCTCACGGCAAAGCCTCTGATTATCCAGAAACACAATCTGACACCACACCTTCCCTCCAGAAAACATTCACTTCATTATTTCATTATTTTGCTATGTGAAATCCTCTTCTGAGATTTTTTTGGTAGTGTTCAGTGAGCGCACTCAGATGCACACACATGCATGCTTGCGCACATTTTTTCACCGTTTCTCTTTGTTCCTTTTCTTGCTTCACATCTCGTGCTTCCACTCATCCATCCACCCATCCATTCCATTCATCCCTTCATCCTCTTGAGAAGAAGCCGGAGTAAGCGCTGCAGGTATTGTCACATCTCTCTCTAACTGTCTCTCTTTTTCTTTCTTTTCCTTCTTTTTTCTTTCAGTATTGTCCTGTCTCTCTTTCATTTGTCTGTTAGTCTTAATTTATGATGGATCTGGGTGTTTTTTTTTTTTAGCAACAACTCTGTTGAATTGCACTGTCATTATGAACATAGTTAATGGTGCAGGAACATTGTTAATGAAGGCAAAACATTTTATATTACATGGAAAACTATTAATATCAGCGTAAATTTGCTGGTTCATTGAAAGCTTAGAACTGAATTAGGTTGATGCCAAAAACTGCATTTTCAGCCAATTTGAAAACAATCTCGCTTAGAAGAATGAATGAGATATTATTGATGCAACTCAGTTTTTGCTACAGGGAGGTCCAACAATCTGTAGCCTGGTGGAAGTCATCAGCAGTGAATCATCTGAGCCTGGAAATGTATCTTCCCCCTTTATCAATCTGGTCATTTGCAGAGCCTGACTGATAAGGACTGCCGATTTCTGTCACTTTACATGCTGCAAGTTCGATTCTGTCCCCTCCTCGCAGGTCTTTTTCCACATTGTACTAATTTAAACCGTACATTTGCATCATCAACATGAGTGCATCACGCAGAGACCCTCCCCCAGGGGGGGACTTCAATCTCTGTTCAAAAATGTGCAACACTGTGAGATCCCAATGGGGTGCCAGAGCCTGTTCTATTTGTATGGAATTCAGAGGACATGCCTGAATAAACTATTGTAATGTCAGATTAATTTTCTTAGGGAATTAATCATTATTATTCTAGCTCAGGTTTTGAACGGAATCGAATCTGAAAATTCGAAGTCAACCTGATTAGAACTGATTTCCAATTTGATAGTTTACACTTTATCAACGGTCGCGATTGGTTGGTTTCTTGATGACGCAGAGGCTTGAGCAGTTCTTCTAAAAAGTCTGAGTTTGCAAGACTTTAGGCTTTTGAAGATCTCTGGCAATCACGAAGTTTCAATTGAAGTGTTTGAGTTTTGGAGTCTCGCTCGTGGTGTTACGGCATGGGAGCGCTTTGTCGCGCGGTCACCAAGGCGAAAAGCCACAGTTCTAGAGAGAGAGAGAGCGAGCGAGCGAGCGAGCGAGGGCTTTGTGTCCATTTTTAAGGAGGCTGACTTTGGTCCGCCCCACAGATCTTCCAATCGGACGCTGTTGCAAGGCGGAGCGTGCATACATTAACCTGATGCTTCACTTTATCATGTGGGGAAATATCTCTGTGAAGAGTTTGTTAATACTTCTATAAAGTGTCGTACAACACACACTGTTCAAAATAACAGCTTTTCACTCATTTCAATGTCGTGGGAATAAAACGAGCTTTTGTTCAACATCAAATAACAGGTATTTTGCATACACATTAATAATCTTATCTACTAAAAGGAAAAGTTATAAGGCAAAGATTAAGATATCATAGGTTTCAATAACACATCAAACAGAAAGCACAGAAAGGCACAAAACATATTATTTGTGAATATAGTTGCCCTCTTATACTTTTAAATGATTGTCTTTTGAATAGTCTGTGTACGTTCTGTTTCTTTGTCTGTGACAGGAGAAACGCGCGCTTTTCTGGAAAGTAGATTAAAAGACAGAAGTCCTATGGTCCATAAAAGTCATGCTGTGGTTAAGAGTCATGTGATGGTCACGTATAGATCCCGTGTTTGCAGGCCTGAGGGCGTCAGTTAATTTACTCATCCTTTTCCTGTTGGATATAATAGTTCCATTCATTGGCGGTCACAAGACATCACGAGGTATCTATAGGTTATAGTCCTGACACAAAAGATCTCTGTGTTATCTCCTGATTGGATCGGTTTTTTCATCACTCCTCTGAGTAGATGAGACAAGACCGACAGGAAGTTGACCCAGAATATTGGAGTCATGTGCTGGGCCTTCTGTAATATTTCTGTTTCATAATTCACGTGGTGAATCCACAGTTTATGGGGGTCTGTTTCACAAGACAGAGACCTTACACTATTTTTGTAATGAATCAAACTGTTTATCACATAATAAATTGATTGCCTTGGTGGTAATCTTCAACATTTTGTTGTAACAGTTTGGAGAGAGCTATATTTGGAGATTGCCATGAAAAATTAGCAATTTATAAAAGAAGGTTTTTATATCCAGCATTACATATTAATTTCACCAACATAAAATTCATATAAAGACACCATATCAGGGTCATTATATGATTAACTTGAAAGACAAATATGACTAGGGTGATCATACATGCTTTCAAATCGCTCTCGCGGTACTTTGGTGTCATACAACGATCGGTGCGCAGCTTCAAGTCGTACAAACACGTGCGCGTATTTGCATCGCTTTGATCATTCTCACCTTCTTACGCGCGACGCGCCACGATTGGTCGATTATGTACCCAGAGTCGGTGCCTTTCTGATAGCTAGTGGCAGCTTATTCCACAGATTTGGACCGCTCACCACAAACGCACAATCACCCTTGAGTCTAGATCTAGTTCTGGGCACTGCTAAGAGTGCCAGATCACTGGATCTAAGTGATCTAGAGGGAACATGTCTTACGAGGAGATCTGCAAGATAAGGTGGAGTGCGGTTATTAATAGACTTAAATACCATGACCAGGATTTTGAACTCAATTCTGTATTTTACAGGTAGCCAATTCAACGAAACAAGGATGGGAGTGATATGTTCATATTTTCGTGTCCGGGTCACTTTTTTAATTGGCATGTATATTTGTGTGTCATCAGCGTGGCAATGAAACGCTATCCCATGTTTTGCAAGAATATTTGCATAAAGGTATCATATATAAAGAGAATAAAGTTGGAGCTAAAATGGATCCCTGCGGAACTCCGCAAGCAAGATGCGCCGTGGAAGAAGCAAAATTATCAATGTTAACTGAAAAAGAACAGTTAGTCAAATAAGATATAAACCATTTTAGAACGTTTCCCTGCAGACCGATACAGTGTTCTAAACGGGAAATAAGAATAGAGTGATTAATAGTATCAAACGCTGCTGATATTGCATGTTATTGGTCAAACTACTTTGGATGTTTTAGGCAATATAAAAATCATGGCCAGGATGTGTCCCGTATAAATGGCACATATGGCCACCCTAAATATGACTCAAGTTGACCATGATTTTTTTTTTTTCAGGCTAAACACCCTCTTCTCTCTGCCATGAGTACTAACAGCATCTCTCTACCATTATAGCTAGCTAACGGCTTGGAACGAGAAGGTTCCACATATTGAAAAATTGTTCATTCCGTTTTTTTATTAACATTATTATCCAAACTAATTCACTATTTAATGCATTGCAAAAGATGCAAAAAATGTGAGATGCTCGCCAAAGTCAATTTCTGCAGAGTAAAACCGCAATGAGAAATGATTTGGAAGCAAATCATCATCAATAGCACATCAGTTATTCTGTATGAACCAAATCTGGAATGCCATTTTCAAAAAGGGACTTGAGTATGATTTCTTTGTGTATGCTTGAGTTCAGAAAACACCAATGAAATTCACTGAACTTTGACATCAAAGAGCTTGGGTCCTCACCAAAAATAGCTATAAAGCCTTGAAAAACAGGCCTGATTTAATGTGAAGTTTACCAGTATGTTTAACCAGGCATATACAGTCTGCCTTGTAATGATTTTATCAAAGTGCATCATCACAATATCCTCTAATTGTACATTTAGATTTCCTTTGCCATCATCTAACACTGACTTAAAATTATTCTTTAAAAATGATAATAAATAAATCAATAAAAAACAATATAAATATCTAATAAACAAAGCTGTAGCATTGAAAATTATTGATTTTAGTTTTAATGTGATATTTTTAATGTATCAATACCAGCCAATAATTATTTTAATATCAGTGCCTCCATAATTAATAATATTAAACAGTCCTATTTAACTGAAATGACCCCTGTAAAAGAGCTTTAGTGCTTTCTACTTTTTCTGTTTTTTTTTCTCTTTCACTTTCCCTCTCTTTGTTTCTATCTGTTTCTCTTTTCTCTCTGTCGCTCTTAGGGCTTCTTGTCGTGTCACTCAGCACTCACTCTGTTTGTCCTCCTTCATCCTCTCTGCTCTCATCTATTGCCCCCTGTTTTTTTCTTCTCCTGAAGTGTGCGAGCGTCAGGGTGACTGTTAACTTGTCTTGTTTTGATGGAGTATTGTTTGAGAAGGAGACAGAGATCGTGCTGTGGGTGGGAGTGATGGACGTCGTTCATGCTCTCTGAGTCCAGGCAAAGTCACTGAAGCTTATGATAGATTCGCTGAAATCTTGCTTTTGATTATTCATGTGTTCCCTTTCAAACAGAGAGGTCAGCGGCTCTTGGGGCTTCACGGTAGATGGAAAATGACATTGTAGTAAATTGCTAGCCCATTACAAATATACTTCACACATTATATGAACTGCTACCATTCAAAGTTTTGAGGTCAGTAAGATTTATTTTTTTAAGTAAAATATTTTTCTGTTTCAAATAAATGCTGTACTTTTGAACTTTATTCAACAAAGAATAAAAAACAATTCATCACAGTTTCCACACAAATACTAAGCAGTACAACTGTCAACATTGATGATAATAATAAATGTTTCTTAAGCATGAAATCATCATATTAGAATGATTTCTGAAGGATCGTGTGACACTGAAGACTGGAGTAATGCTGCTGAAAATTCAGCTTTGTAATCACAGGAATAAATTACAGTTTAAAATATATTAAAATAGAAAACAGTTATTTTAAATTGTAATAATATTTCACAATATTATTGTTTTCTGATCAAATGAATGCAGCCTTGATGAGTATAAGAGACTTCTTAAAAAACATGAAAAATTTTTTACTGACCTCAAACTTTTGAATGGTAGAATGCATAATGTGAAATAACAGGAAACAAGACCTGTGCTTCTTTTCGCTATATTTAAATGGGAATAAACAATCAGTAATTATCATCTTGTGTGAGATATTTTAGTTCAGTTCGCTTGAAAATGTCAAGGGCCCTATTAAGAAGAAATCGCTTCAAATTGTTTCCAAAGATAAGCATTATTGTGCATTAGGGCTGGGAAAAAGATTCACACATTGCAATGCTTTCTCAAGGGAATCTGTAATCGGGAAGAAAAAAGGATTTTAAATTTATAGTAATATCATTTTAAATAATGTTGTTTATGGAAAAAGCATGTGTAGTATTATCAGAGGGGTTGTGTTTTTGTCAGAGCAGCTGGTTGTGAATAATTGGGATTCACTTTTATTCAAGTATGCAAACTTTTCTCAAATCCAGATGAAAATTTGCATCAACCTGAATAGTTTTAGCACGGATTTCCATCAGTGATTCATGTCACATTTAAATTGAAGTATTCTGAGAACATAACTTTTCAAATTCATATTGCACATTTCCATCTATTGTACAGTCTCCATATACAGCGAAGCGAATCATTAGGTCTTTTGTTACATTTCAAAATATTTGCAACTTTATGCCTTTTAGAGGACTGTTTTGTCAAGTCAAGTATTGCGCTATTCTATTGCGCTTTATACAATACAGATTGTGTCAAAGCAGCTTCTCAGAGATAAACAGGAAACTAGCAGAATCAATTATGGAAACTCAACTGGAGAAAACGTATTGTTTGTAATTTGCATTGTGACTCCCTGAATCAAAATCAGATTGTGAGGATTTCCAGTGTTACCATACATGAATGACCTCTGCTGTGTTTGTAAAGATGTGGTGGGGATGAATAAGTATTATATGTTTTTCAGTCTTTTGAGTTTCAGCTGAAGTCTCTCTCGAACTTTTCTCTGATTTTGCCTGGTCAGTATTGTTAAGACATCGGTGGTCATTCTGATTGTCCTCTTTGCACAGCTTTGACTATCTACCTGTCTTTCTGTCCATTTCTCAGACCCCACAGTGATGTCCACCCCTTTAGGAGTAGACCATGCTGTGATTGGTGGAGTGGTTGCTGTTATTGTCTTCATCATGCTTTGTCTCCTCATCGTCCTCGGCAGATACCTCATCAGACACAAAGGTACCACACACTCACACACGACCCTAATCAGACACAAAGAAATCCCTCGCTGTCTTTCACACACACACACACACACACACACACACACACACACACACACACACACACACACACACACACCTGAGGCGTCTGGAGGGCTTATAACCTTCTGGGACTGTTCAAATTCCTGACAGAGTGTCTGGCAGCATCCTGCCCCATCAGCAGCTTTTTTTTTTTTTTTTTTATGATTTTTTTATGGATTTTGTCTTGACAAACATTCTAGAAACTTGACTCAAAATCTCATTGTTGACTGAGACATTATGCTTATAATGAACCACGTGTCTCACTGCAATGGTGCACCTAGAAAAAAAAAATGAGAAAAATGGGCTTGGAAAAAGAAAATGAAATGAAAATGCTGAGTTTATGAACACAGAATGAGAGGACAAAGTACAGGTACATACAAGGTTGCATGTCCTTGCTTTTATATAAATGCATATCAATTGCTCAGTATAAATACTGTATATGATCAATATCTAATAGTAATTGTAATATTTTGCTTAAAGTATTATCTATAGTCAAGATTTGAGTTTTTTTTTGCAGCAAAACTATTTCCATTTTCCTCTCTCTGACCTTTGGAATTGTAATTGCTACTGTACCTTTAAGATATCTATACGCAAATGACCTTTATTATCTCTGCTTATATAGCGTTGATGAAAGTAAATTTTAAAAGCAACATGTTACATTATTGTTACCTCAAGTTGCATCATTACATTTTATGGAAAGTAACACATTACTGTAGGTACTTTTGCATTTAAAAGTGTGTGAGTACATCTCTTACCTATCTCTTACTTTCCATTACAGCATAAATGTATTAACACAGGAATCATGGTAAAATAAATAAATAAATAATTGCATGCTCAAATAGAACATTGTTGACAAAATGTTGCCTTTTCTGTTCATTCTTGTTCCCAGTCTACAAAAAAACAAGATAGTTGATTTTCATTAGAACAGCAGAGTTGAATGCATTAATTTTATTTAAAAAAATTTAATAAATAAAAGATAAATATAAAATAAAAATACTGAATAAATTACTTGTATGTTACACCTTAACTCCAGTACTGGTACTTCTGTCATCATAACTGTGACACACTCTGAATGAGGTATTTTTATAGTTTAGTGGACTAGGTGGACTGGGGAGGGAGTTCTGAAATTTAGATTTCTGTATAGTACATCAGTTTCTTTTATTTAAAAAATGCAAGAACAATTCTGTCCCATCTTATATCCCCTTAAAAACAGCTATTTTGCAGAGTGCAAGCAGCAATTGACAGACTGACAGACTGTGTCACTGCACAGAGGGACACTGTAAACAGATCATCACAGCTGTGCTGCAGCTTTCCCTCTCTACACTCTTAAAAATAAAGGTGCTTCACGATGCCATAGAAGAACCTTTTTGTCTAAATGGTTCCATAAAGAACCTTTAACATCTGAAGAACCTTTCTGTTTCACAAAAGGTTCTTTGTGGCGAAATAAGGTTCTTCAGATTACAAAAAGGTAAGAAAGAGATGGTTCTTTAAAGAACCTTTGACTGAATGGTTCTTTGTGGAACCAAAAATGGTTCTTCTATGGCATCGCTTGAAGAACCTTTTGAAGCACCTTTATTTTTAAGAGTGTATCTATCTATGACTTACAGCGTACAACTCAAGAAAAGCTGTCAGAAGCGATACATTAGTCTTCCCGCCAGAATATTAATTTGTTAAAGTGATAGTTCACCCAAAATTGAACATTTTGTCATAATTTACTCAACATCATGTTGTACGAATTTCTTTCTTCTGTTGAACACAAAAGAAGATATTTAGAAGAATGTTTGTACCCAAACAGTTGCTGGTAGCCATTGACTTCTGTAGATTTTTTTTTACTGTAATATGGAAGTCAATGGCTACCAGCAACTGTTTGGTTGCAAACATTCTTCAAAATATCTTCTTTTGTGTTCAACAGAAGAAAGAGTTTATTTTTGGGTGAACTATCCCTTTAAGGTTAATTAAGCTGTGATATTAATAGAAAACCCCAGTCTTCAACATTTATTTTTCTCTTACTGTTTACTAAAATTATTTTAATTAAATACAATATAATAAGTAAAATAAAATGAAACTTTTAGTTAGAAGCTACATTTAATTGTATTTTAAGTCTCTTATGTTCACCTACGGTGCATTTATTTGAACACTCTATGTAAAACAGAAATATAGTGAAATAATATTGTGTACTAATATTATTACAATTTAAAAACAATTTCAAATGTTTTCTATTTTAATATTTAAAAAAAAAAAAGTAATTTATTACTGAGATGCAAAGCTGAATTTTCAGCATCATTACTCCAGTCCTCAGTGTCACATGATCCTTTAGAAATTTCCTGATTTCCTGCTCAAGAAACATTTCTAATTATTATCAACATTGAAAACATTTATATTTCACTTTTTAAAAACATCAATACACGCAACAAAAACTGTGAGAAAAAGAATCATAATGTAATAATAATATGCAGTATAATATAAAATAAGCATTCAACAAATCACTGAAAATATACAATTAATGAAGATGATATACAAATAGCAGTAACAAATAATACGGATAAAGCTGTGGTTTCACTCTCTCTCTGTCTCTCTCTCAGGTACGTACCTGACTCATGAGGCGAAAGGTTCCGATGATGCTCCTGATGCAGACACAGCCATCATTAACGCTGAGGGTGGCCACTCTGGGATGGATGACAAGAAAGAGTACTTCATCTAGAGATCCATCCCTCTGCACCCTCTTCCTTCACATGCTTCAGTTCACTCAGCCTGACAGGGAAAAACAGGGATGGCAGAAGAGAGAGGATATATGTGAGGAAAAAAACAAAACAAGTGTTGACCTGTTGGAACTGAAGGACCTCAAATACACTTCGACACACAGGACAGGGATGTGAGAGTTGGCGCGTGGGCTCATTTACACACACACACACACACACACACTATTTCTTCATTACCATAATGACACATGAGCAAACACACATGACGAGACGTAAACAATAACAACAGGCAATATGACAGTGACCACACTTCCCTCGCCTCCCATGATTCCTTTCAAACGGTCCAGATGTACTCTGGCACATGTTGCACAGTGATATGTGCATGCATGAACTTTCAAGACACACGGTCTGCTCCCAAAACCATTGAAAGACACAGACTCGTAACAGGCACGCATGCAAACACACACTGAACAAAAAGTGTCTTAAACTGAATACAAAATTGAATGAATTAAAACCATTCAACCCTGCAATATCACTGACAGACACACACACACTCATATACATCACATCATTGTTACATTACATCACACACACACACAGAATAACCAGGCAAAAACAGCAGCCCCTGCAACCATTGTATATACTCTCTGAGCCTGCCTGGTTTTCTTACATGTGTGGAAATGCTGAGTTGATAACAAAAATATCTGGACTATAAAAAAAAAAAACATGGTGTTATGAAAACTTCAGTAATATTTGTATGAATTACGTTCTCCAAGTTTGATTTCTGGTGTTTACTGTTGGTGCAACAGTCTAGTGTCATTTCATCAACCTAGGAAGATTATTATTATTACTATTATTATTATTATGAGGTTCTCAATCTAAATGTATTACATTGTGCACTGATGTATCATTGTATCAGGCCCAGTGATTTGCTCACTCACGCCACCTTCAGGAATGAATCTCCTCTGTTCTTCAGTGGCGGGACTCAGAAAAAGCAGGGTAACAAACTACAGCTCTCTTTCTCTTTCTCTTACTGATCATATTCCCACTCTCTTCCACAATTCTCTCCTGTCTGCTCTTCTCCTCTTACAGTCATAAAGCTAGATTATTTCTAGACTTATGCCATCATTGTAACCACAGACCATGGTGACATTTGGAGGGAGTTTGGGGGGGTAAATCGGTTGCATCATGCAATAAACTGAGGTGATTCTATTTAATAAAAAACAGTTGATTAATCATTTAATTTAATTAAATCTGGCTTGTTAAAGGTGATGTGTGTCATTTTTAGCATGTTAAACGCCTTCCTCCTATCCAATCTTAATGCGAATAGACTGTAAATAAGCCATTTGTAGGTTGATTCCCTGTGGCGCTATCAAAACTTTGCTCTGTTAGTTTGAGCATCCCGACCTCCTGACTTATAACGTAAACTCAACCAATGGCATGCAGTCTGGTTCAGTTTGGAGGCACACAAATTACACACTTTACTTTTAAATGTGTTGTGTGTAAATTTGTTGAAATGCATGAATTCTGCTTCACTATGTATCCAGTTGATTTTTTCCTAATCTGTACTGATCTGGTGACAGATTGGATTACAGAAAATGGCCAGTTGTCATATCTGAATCATGTATTCCTTTTCAAAAGCTGTTTACTTAGAGGAGATGGTTAGAACGGTGACTTGGGGGTTGAGCTGTGGTGTTAATGCAAGTGGTGTATGTTTGAATCCGGCTTGTGACAATTTTCTATTCCATTCCCCTGGACTCTTCCCAACGTTTCTTGTCTTAAACATGGCAAATGGTCAAAAAAATAGAATGATATTTACATAGAGAAATGCATGTTTTAATGATAGTGTCATGTGGCCCCAATAAAAGGGACTCTTAAATCACATCTGCCATGTATATGGGAGTTTAGGCATGTTTTTGTTCACGTGGGATGATAGGGTCATTCGTTTAATGCATATGTAGGTCACAACTGAGTGGCAACTGACCAATTACAACTAAAACCAATCCTCTACCTTTAGACTCCCTCCACATACCTCATTCATGCCCGCAGACAACGAGTTTCTGAGATAAGCAGTTCAATCGACTGCCACAAGATGGCGATAATGCATTTAATTTCCCACACATCACTCTCTCTTTCTCTCTCTCTCTCCTGTACAAGCAGTAGAACTTCCAGTTAGCTATCAATCAACTCAGTGCTTAATTTTAAACTATGTTTACTTTTATTCTGCTGTAGATGTGCATACTGTTGTTTGTAATTTTGTGTTCTTTTTTTATCATTTTATTTTTTATGATGCTAAATGTCTTAGACTGGAAAGTGTAGCTAGATTATAGTTTACATGACTTTGTTTTTGTTGATAATCTGCCATTTTTTATGATTTGATGTGATTAGTGTTGCCTTGAACAGTCTACACACTCAAGTGAGCACAGACACTAGCACACATGTATTGTGTGTGTCTGTATTTGCACGCGTGGAAGATTTTCACACTGGCCCACCAAAACAGATGCAGGAAACACTAAAAGTGTCATTACGTTTTGTTATTGGAGTTATGTTAGATTCATTTTTTTTGAATGATAAGTCTTCCTTTTGAATAAAAATTCATATAATGTGGAGCTATTCATGTGTATGTTGATTTGTATTATGGCCGATGATGTCATCTGAACGGGACTGAACTTGAGATCATCATCATTGTGGCTTCCGTTTGTTTGATGGTCTGTTTAGACAGTATTTGCTTTTTGTTACAAAAAGAGATCCCTTGTTAACTTCAAAATAAATATACATTTGGGTTAACCTCATTTCAGCGGTTATTATTGTTATTATAAAAACTGAGAATAATTTAGAATCATTTTAATATTATTTAAAACTAATATTTACATGAAAAGTGAAAATGTGCATGTTTTTACCTTAACTAACCCTACATTACTTACTAAAGTTACATTATAAATTCATAAACATTTCTAAAAAAAAATAAATAATCAAGCATTGATTTTTTTTTTTAAATAAATTTAAATAAACTCTTTAAATATACAAAATACACATGTGGAATATTTTTTTTCATATATTTCATATATGTCACATATATTTGTTGGCATATATTTAAGAGTCTTGATTCAAAAAGAAAAAAAAACGATTGACCTTTTTAACTGTTACTATAGGAATATGGGGCAAGTTGTCACAATGCCAACCTGCTGTTTATTGACAATGGAGATTTTAAAGCTATTTTAAATAAAAAGAAAATTTTCCACAGCCTACAGTGGGGAAAATATTTATTTGATCCCCTGCTGATTTTGTAAGTTTGGTGAAGTCGTCCTGTACCCTTAGCAGAAAAACAGCTCTAAAGCATAATGTCTCCACCTCCGTGCTTGGATGGTGTTCTTGGGGTCATAGTCAGCATTTCTCTCCCTCCAAACACGGCGAGTCGAGTTGATGCCAAAGAGCTCAATTTTGGTCTCATCTGACCACAGCACTTTCTCCCAAGCCTTCTCTGAATCATTTAGATGTTCTTTGGCAAACTTTAAACGGGCCTGTACATGTGCCTTCTTGAGCAGGGGGACCTTGCGGGCACTGCAGGATTTCAGTCCAGTCTTCGTAGTGTGTTATCAATTTTTTGCTTGGTGACTGTGCACGGTCCCAACTGCCTTAAGATCATTAACAAGCTCCTCCCGTGTAGTTCGGGGCCGATCCCTCACCTTTCATGATCATCCTTACCCCAGGAGGCGAGATCTTGCACGGAGCTCCAGAACGAGGCCGATTGATGGTTGTTTTGTATTTCTTCCATTTCCGAATAATTGCACCAACAGTTGTCTCCTTCTCACCAAACTTCTTGCTGATGGTCTTGTAGCCCATTCAAGCCTTGTGCAGATCCTTTGACAGCTCTCTGGTCTTGCCCATGGTGGTGGCAGAGGTTGGAATGGAAGATACAGATTGTGTGGACAGATGTCTTATACACCTAACGAGCTGACATTAGGAGTAACTTCTTAAAGTGGCAGGACTAATCTGTGTTCCACGTGGGCATATAACCAAACTGTGGGAGCCAGAATTCTTGCTGGTCGGTAGGGGATCAAATACTTATTTCACTCACTGAAATGCAAATCAATTTCTAACCTTTATATAATGTGTTTTTTCTGGATTTTTTGGTTGATATAATTCTGTCTCTATCCGTTAAAATAAACCTACCATAAAATTACAGACCCTTCATTTCTTTGTAGGTGGGCAAACTTACAAAATCAGCAGGGGATCAAATAAATATTTTCCCCAATACAGTAAGTATTTAAAATGAAAAAATGTAATAGCAGAAAAATTATGAAAAAAATGAATGAAACAACATAAGTGCACTACAGAAAAAACAGGCTAGGTGTGGCCATAACACATAAGCACATGTGACAACTTGCCCCAACCTGCCATTGTGAAAAATATATTTGTCATGAGTGCACAGTAAAGCCTTTTACTAAAAATCCTTTTAGTAAAATCTACTTCCATAGTGTGATATGTGTATTATATTCCCTTGTTTAGCCCATTGCTTTTCAAAAATATTATGGCATTTGTAGGCTAATTTTAAATGAGAGTTAACAAAAAAAATCTGAATTTATGACAGTTGTGAACCCAGTGTTTGAAATCAACATGCTAGAGAAGCCCTTGTGACAACTTGCCCCTGTGACAACTAGCCCCAGTCTCCCCTATATATGTATAATAGGTATAGGGACAGTTAATTCCCAACTGATCCTTATTTGAATAATAATGGTCGTCTGATTGAACAGCTGGCAGGTTTTAAAAGGTGAAAAATATGACATTTTATATCCTATGTGTGTATGTGATCTGTCGAGCTGTGACATTGAACAGCGTGTAAGGACGACGAAGAAACACAAAGAGAGAGAGAGAGAGAGAGAGAGAGAGAGAGAGAGAGAGAGAGAGAGATCCGTCGGCGCAGTACCGAGCGAGTCCTCCGGTGATCTCAGAGCGCTGCTTTTCTCCTCAACAATCAAAAACTGAGATTTGCTGAAAGAAAGAGATTTTCCAGCGCGCTCATCCACACACATCTCGCCCGCTTCTGCTGAGGAGAAAAGAAACACGCGCTGAATGAATGAACGCAGACCGTCTGCGCGCGAATGACATTATCAGCACCGGTTCGCGGGGTTTCAGAGTCCAGCGTGAAGAAGATGAATTGATAGTGTGTTTTCTGAGTGACAGAGGCACCGATGGGCTTCAGCATGACTTGCCTCTGGATTTTAACTTTGGCCATCAGTGTTCACAGAGGTAAGACACGAGCCGCCTTCACAAGCAGCCAAATGACTCCATTCAAATGCGTCTGTCTCTCTGTCACACGCTCGCGCACAGCTGAAGGTGTTTTAACTTAGTTACTATGGTAACGCTATAGGTTAAATAAGGCTTTGTTGTATGATCTCGTGTCATGGTTTTTAAATAGTAGGTTTTGGACAGTATCACCCACTGGTGACCTTATGCGCGTGTGTAAATTATTTTAAATGCTGTTCATTTTTGAGAGAAATGTCAATTTTATAGACTCAGTATATTTCGTTTTTTTATGGCTGTTATTAATGGCAGCTTGCAGGATCATATTCGTACCTCCGATCCGCCGCCGCGCAGCTCGCGCTATGTAACGTAGTTCAGGGTCTCGTGCCCTCCCGTCTTGCTCGCGTGCGCGTGACTGTGCTGTACAAAAACCGTTATCCGCGGTACGCATCACCGGTGACGGCGATATTTGACTGGGACCAAACCACGGCTAGATGAGGTCCGCGGACGAACGTGACTGTAGTGTAAAGTGTAACAGTGAAGTGAAGTGAAGTGAAGTGAAGTGAAGTGAAGTGAAGTGAATATGAATGAAAGGTGAGCTCCGCGTTGCCGCCAAGGATGAATAAAAAATAAAAATAAAATAAACGTGTTGCTACGTGTGTGTGTGTGTGTGTGTGTGTATATATATTCATATTTACATTTTTTAGATTTAAATTGGTTAACTGTAACTTATTACTGTAGCTATATGGTTAAAATAATCTTATGTTTTAATACATGCATTGAAATATGTAAGACATGTTACACATGTTATATGTAACATATGTAAGGCATGTCATTCTAACAGAAAAATATTTTTAAAACATGTTTTTAGAAGTAAACATGATTAATTACCTTATACATTATGGAAAAATATATTTAGTTTAGTTTTACAAATATTGTTGAAATTATATACAGTAGCCTATAATATGTTATTAGTAAGGAATAATTGCGAATTGTTTTATAGAGTATGGAGAAAGGGACATTCCCAGAATTCACAGTGTGAACACTTTTCTTTGGACTTTATTTAAAAAGTAGTAATAATACAAATGTATTTATGGTAAGTTAATAGTTATTTATTTAAAGGGGTCCTATTATGCTCTTTTACAAAGTCTTGATTTTGTTTTGGGGGTGTCGAGAAGCGCAGCGGCGCGTCGAGCCACATCTTTAAAATTCAAATACTTTATTTTCTATGAGTGTAGGCACATCGGCGGCGCCGTTCGGCGTCTGTCCGCGGCGTTCAGCTACGTCGTGTTATACTTGTAAGAATTGTTCTAGACATGCCGAAAATTTGAAGCTACAGCACAGCAGCTCTTCTTCTTGGTTTTCTCTGATGCACTAACTCTGCAGCAGCACTTGTTCTTCGTCACTCACTCAACCAAGCGTTCTAACCACAACCTCGCCCCTCCTCACCCCCCAACCATTCTAATTTCTGTAGGCAGGAATTATTTGTAATGAAATTCTAATGAGCCGCTTTGTGATATCACAAAGCGCGGAAACCAAACGCTGTAGTCCAAACGAGCCATTCGTTGTAGTTCTTGAAAAGGGATTTTTAAAAAACGAAATATCTCCCTTTGGAGTGGACTTTGAGATTTGTAACTTTCTAGATCTTTTTTATGCCCGAACATACACACTACACACTGACTAAAATTAAAAAAGTGAAAAAGCTTAATAGGACCCCTTTAAAAGTTATTTTATTTTGTTAGACAATTGATTGTATTATGTTGCCTTTTATATTATTTAACTACTGTTTATAGCATTATTTCAGCGTTGTTTGTTATTCTGTTGGTGTTTTGTCTTTTGTTCTATCTATTTAATTATTCATCATTACTGAACAATTTTGATAAACTTCAAATCATCATGTCACCTTCTATTACATTATTATCAGAAGAACATATCATTTGAAGGGAAACTAGATTAACTTTGAAATCGCTATTAGAGATCATTGGGGTCCCCGGGGCCCCAAATAAAAAGACAGCAAATTCAGTCTCAACAGAACATTAGAGATAATAATAACAAAGCCAATTTGTGCTTCTTATTTCAACCGGTGTGTCTGCAAATATCTGTGGATGTGTAGGTGAAGATCAGAGAGTGCATTCTCTCAGATCTGAAACTTGTTAGCAGATTTTCATGTGAAGATAGTGTAGAGAGAAACACAGAGAGTGAGGTGATGAAAGAAAGAGATTGAGGGAGGTGAGACCTGTTTGCAGGAAGTGTCAGCAACTTTCTCTGATGGAGGGATTCAGAGAAGAGAAAGAGAAAGGGAGAATGATGGATTGATTGAGAGTGAGAGCACCGAGTGACACAGACCTGTTGTGATGGAGGGATAGCGTGATGGAGAGATAAGGAGACAGGCCCGACTCATTCTGTCAAGGGAAGGAATGCAAAGGGAGGGAAAGAAAAGACTGAGGGAGGACAGACGAGAAAATTATGTTATTTTTTAATTAGTCTGCAGTATTATGGTTTAACATTCCTAGTGTGATCTCGAGAGCCCTTGTGTAAACGTACCGTGACCACACTGTACAGAAGAAAAACGCTGACCTTTTTAGATCTTTCACGTTATTTTTTGTTTTTAATGTTCTTTTCAGTGTGCCGTGATGTGAAAACATTAGGTCTTATTCAAGAAAAAAGAACAGAATGAACAGAATGAGTAAATCGTTCATGAATCCATTTTTACATAAACTACCCGTTTGAATTGAATGCACCAAATTCCATAAGAATGTTATATGTATATATATATATATATATATAATGTAATTATATATATAATATAATATATAATTTACACACACAAACGTTTTTGAATCAATTCACTAATGAAATGGCAGAATCAGAGTTTATTTGGGCCATTCATGATTTATTTAAATTAATTGTAATAATTTCGCTTTCATTTTTTTAGTCAAGTCAAATTGTTATAGCGTTTTCACAATACACATTATTTAAAAGCAGCTTTACAGAAATGTATGATGTTAATGTTTATAATATCTCAACATCTTCATGCCTTATAGTCGCATTTAGCACCTTAAAAATTTGCATTTTGTTAAGATACAAGCAATCAAGCATTTGAGATATACTATAGCCCTACTCGAGTCTATGTATGCGGATAAAATTGGACATATGTATCCAACTTTATATAATGAGCTATAAGCGATAATATAGTTACATTTTGCAAAAAAATAAAAAAATCAGGCAATTGAGATTTGCAATATGCTTTACTTGAATGTACTGTACAGTATGTGGATACATATCCAACAATAATACATATCCATATCCAGTATAAATAAGCACATAACCAAGATTTATTATATAGTATATGTCCTTTCATTTTTTTTTTTTTTTCTTTTTTTTTTTAGAAGCATCTGTTTGCATCCAAAGAAACCTAAAGTTCCTGTTAATCATGGGTGGACCTACACCTGTAATCCTCAGTTCATCCACACTAGTATTACTTTCATTCACATATGTTCCAAAATGCCTTGAAACCTGCAATGACTTCTGTAGTGTTTGTGGAAATCAGAGGTTTGCATATTTGACGATCACAATCAGAGCTGGCAGATTTCTGTCACTCAGCTCCATCATACAGAGAGAGAACGAAAGAGATATGAAGTTAAAAGTCTGAGGAGCCTGATCGTGACAAAGACAAAAAACCTACCAACACATTGTTTTCTTTAGCTTAAAGGTGCAGTAGGAGATCTCGGAAAATGCTAACTTTAGCCTGATAGCACTGAAAGCGAATGTCCCTCCCTGCAATCGCCGTCCAAAGCCACGCCCCCTGAACGCATATACGCTCACAGACCAGAATACCAGAGACAACATTACTACAATACATCATGTGTCATTCACCGGTGAGAAAACTTTATAGCACAGTTAGTAACAGTACTGCAATACCAGGAAGGAAGATCGGGTTGTTGATGTTTGCCTGCCATTCTCACTCTGTCAGCACAGCATGCGTGAACGCGCTGATGACGTATCCTGTCTGCGCGAACGGTGCGCAGAGGTATGCTAATGCTTGATATTTGACAGGCAGCTAGGAAAGCCAATTAAAATGCTCGGACCGAGCGTTTTGATTGGATGAACATTTCTTGGTCCTACGCCTTCCACAGAATATATAAATGCATATAAATACATTTAGACCATTTAAATTAATCGGGATGTGAAGAGACTTTCAACCAGCATAACAAAAAATGTTTCTGAAGACAATCACCTATTGCACCTATTGCACCAACATTATACATTAAGTATTCTTTTAAGAGACAATGAACAGCAGAATACAGTGTTGTGGAAGACAAACATTTGAAATCATCGAGCAACATGCAGTAGTGATTACCCAGCATGCTTTGCAGCTGAAGTATAACTAAGTGAGTTTGGACCCGGCTATTTGATAAAAGGGTACAAAATAAGTTTGGGGGATTGTTTATAGATAAAAGGATAGTTCACCCAAAAATGAAAAAATCTCTCATCATTTACTCACCCTCAAGCTGTTCCAAACCTGTTTCTTTCTTTTGTTGAACATAAAAGATATTTTAAAGAATGTGGGTAACCAAAGAGTTGACGGCCCCCATTTACATCCATAGTATTTTTTTCCCATGCTATGGAAGTCAATGGCACCCATTAGGGCTGCCCTTGACTAAAGATTTTTCTGGTCGACTAGTAGTCGTTCATTAGTCAACTAATCGCACATTTATTAATAAACCATTTAAATCATGCTAATGAGCCTTTAATTGCCTACATACTGTAGCCTAATAAGCGCTCAAGCGCACACATAAAGTTCGGTCAGACCGTGTCACTGGGTGTGAGCGATGATCTGATCTAATCTGGCTTCTCTGAGAAACTATGTTTCAATGTGATATACAGAACATAACAAAGCCACATAACTCTGCTAAAGACTTTGTCACTTACATAAAATTCACAACATGATTGCTTGAAGAAAATGTAAAGGGTGCCTGTATGTGAAAAAGTTGCTACTGTGATGATAAGGTGTCTTGGTTGGTTGGCTGCTAAGGTTTTATTATTCACTATCGTCAGAGCCGATCCTAGACTTCTGGGGGCCCTACGCAAAACTGTGTCGGTGGGGTGGGGTGGGAGGGGCCTGGGGTTATGAATGAATGAAAAGCCTTTGTCTGCTTGAGAAACAGTGTCTCTTCAGCGGCTCGCTACGCTTTCAACTCGTTTTTTTTTTGTCTCGAGTAAGACACTGTATGACATTCAAGTTACATGATTTGACTGATTTTTACGTAGAAAGGGTGACGGCGCACCGCATTAAAAGAAATTACATAAGCGGTTTTCATAACCGCTGGCCAAATTCAAAAACGAAACTAAAATTAAATCATCTTTGAGAGCAGCTTGCGTATTTTGCGTATAGGGAGGATCGGCTCTGACAGTAGTGGATGCGCCTGCATGCAAGTTTCAAATGGATTAAATAATCTGAGAATATTTTTTTTTTTTTTTCAGATTTGAATTGTTTCATTTGAAAGTAGACATTTCACTCTATAGATAGGCCTATATTTTTCATGTCTTTAAAGCAAGTATACACAGAGTTTTGCGCTCAAGTTTACAGAGGCCGAGACGGCAGAAAGTGCATCCTGTATGCTTTCATTATTTTACAGAAGCGCAATGTTTTGTTCAGTGCCGATCCTAGACTTCTGGGGGCCCTACGCAACGGCTCTGGTTTTGTTGTTATAGTGAGTGCACACAAATAAACGTAGAGGCTTTACAGATTCGAAAGATGTATTACTCTTAAAATACTCCATCATTTTGGTCATACAGATAAGAGCAAGTGACCGCACCGGCGCCTCCATCTGTCATGCTGTGAGCGTGCTACTGTTCAGTTTTCACACTCCGCACAGACACTTGAATAGCACACATTTTTCTAGGTTAACATTAGATTCAGCGGCCATGTAAAGTTGGTACTACTTACATATTTCAGATGATAAGCCATATTTGAGGTTGATGAATGATAGGCGAGTGTTTGGATATACTGTATTACCACAAAATCCAGCCGTTAACGATCTGTCACCACTTCCTGTGGATTTTTTTTTTCTGCAACTAATAAGATTTTGGTCGATCAAGCCTCTTCTCATCAACTAAAGGTTAGTCAACTATTAGGGGGCAGCCCTAGCACCCATTAACAGTTTGGTTAGCCACATTCTTCACAGTATCTTTTTTTTGTTCAAAATATCTTTTTGTGTTCAACAGACGAAAGAAAGTCATACAGGTTTGGAAAAAACTTGAGTGTGAGTAAATGATGACAGAATTTTCATTTTAGGGTGAACTATCCCTTTAAGTGTAATACTGGAATTTATAATTTAATTTCCCCAAATCTTTACAATTTAATTAATATAAAATATAAAAAAAACTTAAACTTATTTTATTTCAGCTGTTTTCATTATTACTTGATGTACTTAACTAAAACGAAAATAAAATTAATAAAAAAGTATATAGACATATTTAAAAAAAAAATTACTAACCGGAAAACAGAAATGATAAAAAAAAAAATTAGTTCAAAATATTAATTAAGTATCTCAACGATACTAAAATAACACTGTCTTGTTCACACTGTATGACTTGTAGTGAGACATAAATGTTGAAAATGACTGATGCCTGTTACAACTCTATTTCAAAGAATATAGAAAAGTTTGATTAACATTTAGAAGTTGCATAAATTTGCCAATCAGATTGAAACTGGTTATTTCAGTCCTAACTACATGTGTATTTTTCTCATTCATAGTTGTATTCCAGTCTAACGGGATCTAGAAGACACAAATGTACAGGAATGTTTCCCTGCACTTTGTAATAAGGCAGTAGATGAACATTTATTTTGGATGACACTTAAACCAATGTGAAACAGTGAGAGAAACATTGATGCATTGCAGTTGATATTTTTAGCCACGCAAGTCTGTTTAATTACTTGTGAAACTAGTGAGCATTACATTTAGTTGGCAGGTGGACCAAACAGCATTAGCAGTGTTTTTTTTATAACAACTACAGTGATGGAATGTTGTCTCCAAATGCCTAGATTTCTATTTATAAATAGGTGATTGCTTTGTATAGTATATTAATATTAGTGCACCATGTTGCTCGACACACTTGTAATAGTTGCTTATATTTAGTAATTTGTGCCTAGACTTTTATAAACATGCATGTGTTTAATACAGGAGCAGACAGTCGTTAATTTCAGTGCAGAGATGATCATCAGGAAACATCTCATTTATATGAGAAGCTGATGCTTGTGTAGAAGAAATATCAGTCCCAGATCTGTTTGAGCTAGAGATCTCTCCAGTGGGTTACTGGTAGGCAGCTGTAATTTTGTTAGATGAATAACTGGGGCACAGGTGTGAAGACATGCACGTTTGGACAAGAATGAGACTTTGTGGATACAGAAGGAGACTGTGAATACAGGTGTTATATGCAAAGGCACACATGTACACACATTTGAACCTATTTTTAAACTGTAACCATGTGAACACCATGTGAGCATGCAAACAGATGTACTATATATATATATATATATATATATATATTCATATATAATACGTTTTCTTTAGTATTGATTTTGTATGTTGGTTGTAAAAATTGTCTGTTGCTGTTTGAATTTTAATTAGATTTGTTTGTGTATAAATGTATAGTTAACTAAAACTAAAACCATAAATTGTCACTTGAAATAAATAACTGAAAAAAAGAAAAAACGGTACATTAGTTATAACTATTTATTCTTTGTTAATGTTAATTTCAACATTTACTAAAGCAGTAATAAAATTAAAAGTTGTTTCTGTTAACATTATTTAATGCACCTGAGCTAACATGAACTAAAAATAAAAAATTGTATTAGCTAACGTTAACAAAGATTTTTGATCTCATTGTTAGTTATTTTTTGTTAATACTATTTTTTAGTTATTTCTCATTTTCATTTATAACTTGTATGTAAATGTACTAAAATAACTAAAACTAAAACTGAAATTAATAAAACTATATAGACATATTTAAAAAACAATAACTAATACAATGACAAAAACACAACAAAATTACTAACACTTTAACTAAAATAAAAATGGAAAATACAAAAATAAAAACGAATGAAATATATATAGAATAACACTGGCATAATTTCCATAGGCCAAAATAATGTGTAATATATTTACGTATTTTGATATTCCATTTGTGCAGTTTTATACATTTATTTTATAATAATTATATAGAATGACAACTTGCCCCAGTTTCCCTTATATAAAAATACCCCGAAACCCTTGCAATAGAACAGATACTGTAAGTTTGAGATTGATTTTGAATTGCACCCGTACAGCATATGCTCTCAGTGCCCAAAGTCCCAACACTGGCCTTTAACAGCTAATTGGCCTTAATTGATGTAATAGATGTGCAGGAACTTATCTGAACATGAATGGAAAAAATGTTTGTGCGAGGTCTAGAATCAATAATCATTGTTTTTTTTGGTTTTTTTTTTTTTTTAAATATTCATTGTACTATTGTTTAGTACATGTTGTGCTCTATGTAATATGTTGATTATGTCATTAATGGTGTCTTGTTAGTATATGAATGCATGTGAGAGCACTGCAGTTATCACTGAGGAAGAGC
>NW_015542398.1:42573-51019 GCF_001515605.1 Sinocyclocheilus anshuiensis | reverse complement strand
AAGGGGGAATGTTTTTTTTTTTGCGCTGTCTCTTTTTTTTTTAATAAATCTGTTACTATAGCAACCCTGGAAGCAGAGGCAGAGAGGGAAGGAGTTGGGGTGAAGTGGGGGAGTGTGAGAGACCTGGTAACCATAGCAACTCACAAAGGGACTGGAAGAAACTTACAGAAATATATGAGATATTATAGGTTGGGAGGGAGAGGAAGAGAAAAAAGAGAGCAAACGAGGTGAGAACCATCTCAGGGAGGGACAAGAGCTAAGTGCACGGAACAAAATACCTCAGCCAATCAGAAACTGACCCTCGTCACCATCGCCCAATCAGATGGCTGCTAGAACACAAAGCACCTTTCATGCACAAGACCGAGGACCGTAGTAAAACATGACAAACAGAGAATGAATGTGCATTGGATGATGCAGAAACCGCAATGCTCACCGAAAATGAATGAATAAATGTGCACACTTCACATGCACATGCATTAACATATTAAAATGATTTGATTGTTAGACAAAGCAATAAGAAAGAGAAGTATATGAAATATATTTAATATTTTTATTAACAGGTGAGTGTTTCACAAAGCACCAGGTTTTCCATCTAGTGTGTTTACTTCTCACCTCATCTTTGGCATGGTTTCGTGCATTTGACATTGGGCATTGACATGTTTAAACTGAACTTGGCAATTCAGTTCCCCCTAAAAACAAACTTAAATCCTGCGTGAAATAGCAAACGTGTTTCCTTTGTTCTGGTTCTGCTCATTGTTCTAGCAGGACTTTTAAATATATGATAATGCTGAAGTCAATAATCTTACAACATGAAGCACATAGAGGACAAATATTTAAAAATCTGAGCTTTTTACTAATGTCATCATAATCATCATTAAAAAAATAAAATAAATAATAATAATAATCAAAAACATAAGAAGGCCTATTTGAGTGATCAGTGACCCACTTTCAAAATTTCATAGAAATAGGATTTTTAGCATTAACATAATTTTTAACTTTCATAAATTCAGTTTTATAGTGTTACCTATTATTTTTTTATTTTATTTTTTTTTAACTAAAGAATAAACTAGCTGCTATTTGTCCTTTCTGTGTGACATTGACATTCCAGAATCTGAATAAAGGAAAAAGCTTTCATACAATGCTTGATGCATAAGTGGAAATTACATTTAATTCTTTACATTTAATTCTCAAGCTGCTCAAAGAATACAGATGTTTATTTGAATATGTTTGATATTTGTTTAAATATTTAATATATTAAAGAGTTTTCTCTAATTGTGTAGCTGGGTAAATAACTTTTTTTCTGTTGTTTTATTTAGGCAGAAACAGATTTGATGTCCAATTGGTTTGAGATGTCAGTATTGGATGGCATATGGTTTAGCTCAGAAGATAGACTGTTGGATAGTTGGGCGTCTCAAGTGATTTACAGTAAATGTAACCCTCCCACAACAGCTCGGGGTTAAGTTTGTAGCTCAAGGGCAGAAAAGATAGAGTAGGATTAATCACAGTGTTTGGGTCATCTCTATTTGTAACTGAACTTGCAACCTTTAAGGCGGTGGTCCAGATCCTTTGGCATTAGGCTGAAGGATTCCCAGAATGCTTCAGATGACAGTGAAGGATTACACGGCCCAAACTTCAACTTGTAAAATCGGTACATTGTTCTCACAACAACACTGACAATCATGGGAAGCCGAGGATTTTGTGCTGACAAAGTCAACAGCTGGTTTTGAGAGCAATTGCTGATGGTGCTCTATATCTGACATGTATCTCCTCTGTTCTTCTTCTGGCTGGCATTGCTAATACACTTACATTTGTGTATTTGGCAGACACTTATATCCAAAGCAACTTATATTGCATTCAAGGTATACATTTTGTCAGTTTAGGCCTTCCCTGGGAATCGAACCCATTCCTATTGAACTTACTGTACTGTTTGAGCTATAATGAGTCAAGATGTTCTAAGTTTAAGTAGCTACACTACTGACTATATTTTTCAGTACTATGACAGTATACATCCATCTATTCTCCAAACCATTTATCATCTGCAGGGTCGCGGACTTTCTAAGTAACAAGCAATTTTTTTATGTCCCGGTTGGAGGAGTTCTGTTATCACTCTAATATCGCACTCTTATCAGTCAATCAGATTCGAGGACCAGAAAGAACTGTTGTATATCTTGTATATATGTATAAAATGTTGTGTGTGTGTATATATATATATATAAAAGAGCCCTGCCTTTGTACTTTTGACTGAATTGTCTAGCAACTTTTATGATGGCTGTTGTTGTTGTTGTTATTCAATAAATAATATTTTATATACATAAGTGATTTTAGTGACATTATTCTGCCATTAGATGGCGACAAGAGACTGTTTTACGAGTCAGCAGTAAACCTTTTATATTGAAAGAGATTGAAACTGAAATTATTTTTACTTTTAATTACAGCTTGTAAGATGCAGCCATCAAATGCACTGAGCAGCGCTGTCATCAGAAATCATCCTTAACAGATGAAAGGATAGTACAACAAAGATAGCGCTTTCCTCAGTGGACTTTCAAAGTAATGTTTTATACTGAATTGTGTGTGTGTGTGTGTGTGTGTGTGTGTGTGTGTGTGTAGAGCTAAATAAATGTTTTATTTATTTATTTATGTATTATATGTATGTGGAGTTAAATAAATGTATTAATAATACATGTATTTATTTATTATTTTATTATTATTTTATTTTTAAATTTTATATTTCCCTGCATAGATCTTATTTTTATAGTAAAATATTTATTTAAAGGCTGATTTTTAATCAAAATGTTTTCAATAACATTATATATTATACACAATAGTTATTTATTTATTTATATAGAGAGAGATTAATAAATGAATTGTAATAACACTGAGCAGCGCTGTCATCAGAAATCATCCTTAACAGATGAAAGGATAGTACAACAAAGATAGCGCTTTCCTCAGTGGACTTTCAAAGTAATGTTTTATACTGAATATGAGATTGAGCTGAAGAATGGATGCTGTATCAGATGCCTGTAATCACACTCGCTCAGTCCATCTCTCTCATAATACTCTACTCCACATAATACATTGCTTTTAATACAGTAATACGATAAGCTTTCAATGAAGCAACTCAAAGTTCCTTCATTACTAGCTATAAAGTGACATTTTCAAATTAGTAATGGAGGCTTGGGCTCAGCTGTTAAACCATCTGTTAAACTATACATATCTAGGGCTACGTTCACACTGTCAGTTTTTGGGATTGACAAGCGCATTTACTTACAGGTGTGAGTCTCGAAATTTCCCGTTCACACAGCAGCTTACAGTAGCGTCTGTATGAACGTGCAATGGGAGTCAAGCCTGTATTCCTTACCAGTAACCATAGCAACAGTGACCAAAATAATATCAAAGATGGCAATGTACACAAAACTTAAAGTCTTATCACTTTCTGACATGATAAGAGTCCAATCGAGCCGCGAGTTCATCCGTCAAACCTTCATTAACCGACAGCAGCTTTTATGTTTGGGTGGAGAGCGGAGCATTTGAGTCGTGCGCAGAACACAAAACTGACGGGAGTGGATCCGGTGGAGAAGACTGGATCTAAAACTTTCAGATGACACACAGCACATTTCTCCGTCACTGTAAGTTACTGAAGCCACACATGAAAACACGCAACACACTGTAGACATGCGTGTGTGCAGCAGAGCGGCTCTCTCGCACTGTAAGACGTGACAGACAAGTCCGGTTCCATTCACACAACGTGGGATTTCTGAGAATGCGGTTGTGAGTCCTGAAAATTTACGGGTGTGAGTTTGGTTACAGAATGCGGTTGTCATGCCTGAAAATAACCATACTGTCTGAACGTAACCGTATTAAGGACTCAAATACAGGACTGACAACCGTATTCTGCTGTGTGAACGTGGCCTATGTGTTAAACTGTCAAACTGAGATTTGAATCCGTGGCGGAAGGAAGTAGTTCTGCACAAAAGAGGGTTTTTAAACCGTTGTTGTTTTTCTTATGTATTTACACACGTGCCGTCGAACTGTTGTATAAACGCAATATCACAATCGTAGATGCTCGTATATATAAATTTATATTCGTATTCATGCAAATCACTAATTGATTTTACCTAAATATGCATGTTTATTATAAATGTATTCCAGTACATAATATTTGATTTAATCTAATTAGCAGAAAGAGATTGTAGATTTAATCCTTTTATTTTTCAGATACACACAAACATGCTCTGTCTCTATGCAGTTTCTCAAGTTCACATGCAGCGCACGCACATGCACATGCACTCAATCACTGCTCTTTTCTATGCGCACACATACACACATTAGATTTGCAAATGGAAGCAGCTCTGCTTGAATGAGTGGGTGCACTGGAGAGCCAAGAGGAAGGGAACGAGAGAGAGAGAAGATAACGAGAGATGTGGTTTCCCTCTTCCTTAATGTGTCTTTTGTGTTTTTAGCCTGTATGTCTCTCTCAGGATACCCTCCTCTTTAGTTACCATGGTGACGGCATGCTCTCCCCCCCACCCCCCACCCCCGTCTACCTTCCTATCCCGCTTTCACACTGATTCGTTTCTCTGTTACCATGCCAGTGGTTCTCCCCATCATGATACCTGTTCATTCTTTCTTTGCGTTCAGAATCGCTTTGTATTTTCTGTGCCATTCTAAGCGGATCCATCTGTCTGTCATTGTGTTTGTCTATTTGTTGCTGGACTTAAAGGCTCATCGTTTGTCTGTTCTGCTTGTTTATCTGTCTGTCTCTCTGAATTCATTTGCTGATTCTCAATATCACTGATTCTCTCTAAACACCATCACTAGAGGCTGTCTGCACAGGGTGGGCAGCAAGCAGCACGCATGTAAAGAGATTTTTTGGGGTAATTTTTGCAGACGACAGTTGTTGCTATGGCGACAGAACTTTAGGATTTGGATGGAAGCGGTAGAGGGAAGAATGTGGGAGAATGGATGGAAACAGAGATAACTGGATATATGGAGAGAGAGAGAGAGAGAGAGAGAGAAGAGGGCGTGCTGGATTTTCGGGAGATGACCCTCTGCATGTTCTAGTTTTTCGGCGATGCACTGGCAAGCCGAATATGTCACACTGCTATACTGCAGCTGCTCTCTCTTTGTCATTCCAATATGTCCATTTGAATTTAGATTTTTAGGGGGAGGGGAAAAAGAATCTACACTACATCTACACTTCCAAAAAAATAAACAAGATTTTTATATATTCTGAAGAAAACATAAGTGGTCATTGCCTGTACTGGATCATGTTGTGGGTCGTTGTCAGGACGTTACTATCGGGTTGCTAAGGTGTTCTGAGTGGTTTTTAGGAAGTTGCTGTGCAGTTGCTAGTTTTTGCTAGAGTAGGTTACATTCTCAGAAAGAAAATGTTACAAAAGCTGTCAAACAGCTTTCAAACAGCACTAATATGTACACTAATAGGTACTAATATATACACTTTAGGGAAAAATATGTACCTTTAAGGTACTAATTTGTGCCATTTAGGGGTAAATAATGTACAAAAGTGTATCTTTTGAAAGTGTACTGTCATAGTGACAGCTTTTTGTACCATTTTTCTGAGAGTACCATTACAGCTTTTGTACCATTTTGTACCATTTTTTCTACTTACTGGTCCACAAAAAGCCCATTTTCAAACTGGGGGTTTGTGAGGGAACTACAAAGGGTTTGGGAGTTTGATGAGCAACTAATGATTCATTAAATCAATAATATATACAACAAAAATTTAAGGGGGGGTGCGCAATAAAATAAAAATGATCAAAACACTGACTTACTCAAAAAGATTACATATTTTATTTGTTTACCTGTTTTACATGTGATCATTAACCAACATCAGAGAACATCTGTTAAATTATTTAAATATTATATATAACTTAATATACATAAATCTCTGGGGTACTTCAAGTAAACATTTTAGGTCAAAAAGTTCAAAGTTTGGAAATCCATGCTTTATGATATTATTACCTTGCTTGGGTCCCTCCTTATTTATAATTCTATGCAAGTTTTATGACTCCTTTTATTGTCCACAAAAAACATAGGTCTTTCATAGTTTCACATATCTCATAGTTTCCTAGTTTCACCATTTATAGAATGGTGTTGCAATTATGTCTAATTTCACTTTTTTTTCCTGTCAATTAAGAAATGAAATTATGGCAACACTTTAGTTGAGGGACCCATTTCTATTCACGAACAGCTTGTAACACTCCAAAGAGAAAGGAAAACTTGAAATCGCATCATATGACCCCTTTAACTAGTTGCTCATTAGCATGCATATTACCAGCATACTGGCTGTTTGTTGGTACTTATAAAGCACATATTAATGCCTTATTCTGCAGTACAATATTTTAGATCCTTTAATCCTACCCCATACCTAAACTTAACAACTACCTAACTATTAATATGCAGCAAATTAGGGGTTTATTGAGCCAACATTTGTAGTTAATAGTTAATAGTGAGAACAAACTAAAGTGTGACCAAAATTATTTAAAAGGAATCTTTATATGATGAACTGTGGAAGGTTAAAAAAAAAGTCTGCATGTGCCCAGCAAATACTAAAACCTCACTGTAAAAACTGATGTAAATAAAACAAAAATGGTTGGAATATGTTTTACAAGAAAATACTATTTCATTTTTTTCTACTTACATTTCATGTTTAATTCAATGTGTTACTTGCTGTTTCTTTGTAATTGTTTGTGAAATTGTCTAGCAATTTTTTGAGTGCAGTATAAAAGATTTAAAATCTATTTTTAGCCTCAATTTCTGATGACATCCTCAGGGTTATGTTTCATTCCTCTTACTTATTCACCATCATACCTTAAGGTGACACGGCAAAGATTCTCTTTCATCTTGAAAAAAAAATCATATCTTTATATGAGTAAAAAATGTGTGAGAGAACCAGAGCCTAAATGAAAAATGACAGAAGAGAGCATACAGTATTCATGTTCTGTGTGTTTGTTGCACAGAGGTGATTGATGTTGAAAGCTAACGTTTTCTCCAATTTCTAATTAAGAGACAAAAACAGAAAAAAAGAGTGGAGGAGAAAGAGGTAAGAGACACAAGGTGAGATGAAAATCTTTTGGAACTGAGGAAGAGAAGGAAAGAAAAGAGACTGAGAGAGAAGAGGTAAAGGAAATGCCTCACATTCTTTCAGTGCCGAGAAAGAGAAAGTGTGTGTGTGAGTAAGATGATCGGATGGAAAAAGGAAATGGACAGTTGGGATGAGCGGGAGAAAGAGATGAGAGATAAATAAAGGAAGAAAGTTCACATACCAGAAAGAAAGATGAAAGTGGAAAATAGGAGCAGAGGAGCCATGCAGGAAATAAAAAGAAAGGAAAGAAAATATGATAGACGGGGTGCCCTCATGTGTCCTGCACCCCATGGAGATGACCTTTGACCTTTCTAACAGCCTGTTGACACAAAGAGGTCAGTGGGTCGAGGCCTCAAGAAACTAAACAAACACAGATTATGACCGCTATAGTCACAGCACACTCTTTATTTTCTCTTACTTATCAGCACTCATTACACTCTGCACTGCAACAGCTCAAAGTGGAGTAACAGCAGATTTTCATCATAATAAGTTTTTTAAGCGACTGCTTCATTAGTGGTATGTACATAAACACATATCTGAGAGGAGATGTAGATGTTTCCGTGGCATTTAATTTTAATTTATGCATTTAGCAGACGCTTTTATCCAAAGCGACTTACAGAGCATTCAGGCTATACATTTTTTTACCAGTATGTGTGTTCCCTGGGAATCGAACCCATGACCTTTTGCGCTGCTGACGCAATGCTCTAACACTGAGCCACAGGAACATATTCATTTAACATTAACATAGGCATTTCTCTAGGGTTAAATCTCTCTCTCATCCGCTCCTCTGAGCACCAGTTTACTTGGGATTCCTGGGACAGGAGGGATGTGTGAAATGAAACATTAATGAAATGAAAGGCGTTTGGTGAATCTTTTACGCCGTCCTAATGTTTCTGTGCCACTGCTAATGTCGAGGGTCACCAGGTCCCCCTAAGGCCCCATAGTACGCTGAGTGACATTTGAATGGTTTTGCAGAATGTCCCGAAGCATGTTACCCCTGTACACAACATGCCGCTGTTTACAGAAGAACATTTTGTGGTGTGTGTGTGTGTGTGTGTGTGTGTGTGTGCTCTTAGAGTACTCAGGGTTTTTTTTTTTTGTTGTTGCTTTTTTTAGTTTTTTTGGTGAATGAATGCTTGACATACACACGAATGTATCTCTATGGCTCATTCTGCAAAACAGAATAAGTCATAGAGATTTTTCCTTTTTCATTGTTAAAAGTTAAATTTTTTATTTAATATTTAATATTCTGTGTTAATAAATTGCATTGTGCCAGCTCATACTAAATTAGTATGTATTTTGGAAATAACCAGGCCCAGATGAAATTTAAAAAAAAATTCT
>NW_015542398.1:21362-42520 GCF_001515605.1 Sinocyclocheilus anshuiensis | reverse complement strand
TAGGGAAAATCTGCAGAATACTGCAATAAATAAATAAATACATACATAGTTTAATTTATAAACTTATACATTTTGAATTTCGTTTCAGTTTTTAAGAATTGCAATATCCTGATTAAGTAATATTCAGTTATTTACAATTTAAAAACAACATTAGTCACTTCGTCAGTTTTTGCTCCACTAGAAAAGAAAGCCCAGCAGAACTGTTGCAGTGAGTGTATTTTTGTTCCTGAATGATTCAGTGTTTTTGAACAAATCGACTGAGTAAATGATTCAGTGAATCTTTCATAAAAAAAAGCAGTTGAAGAGTCATGCAGTCGAATGGAAAAAAATGCAAAGTTGAAAGGCATTTTTTTATTATTATTGAACTACCTATTTTTAACTTGCGCATGTTTTTTAGAAGGCCATTTCATTTTCAAGATGCTGCAAAAGACGCGAGTGCCACTCTCAAACACATCCATTCAGCGCATTTTACATGGAAAAACAATGAAAAGCAGCAGTGGAATACAAAAACACGTTCTGTGTGAAGGGCCCCTAAATGATTCAATGAATGAATCGTTTGAGCGGATGATTCAAACGACTCACTCATGAAAACAGTCACTTGTCGCCACTTACTGGCAAAGCGAACCTGCAGAAAGAGTCGCTGAAAAGTTGAGAAATCCCCAAAGTATAATTGAAGCTAAATATTAAATAACACAAGGGTTGGATCGGGATGTGTTAGAACGTTTTGAATTACATTAAAATTATTCTAGTTCAAAGAGACCAAGAACAAAGAAATATGCAGATGGTGGGAAAATAGAGAGAGAGGAAGACAGAAAAATGCAAAGTCAAGTAAGTAATGTGTAACCTGTGTTGTAGAGGGGAAAAAGTGTACACCATTCACTCAGAGACGTGAACGTATGGATGGACAGAGTGAATGAAGGAGATAAAGAGGAGGAGTAATCAAATAGAAGAAAGATGAGGACTGAACAAAAAAAGGTGTAAGTTGAAGGATGAGGATATTTAAAGAGTGGGATGAAATAAGATGTGGGGAGAAGGATTGAAAGTACTGTAAAAAGCAAAAATTGAAATTGTATCTGTTTGTTTCTCTCCTCTGTTCAACTTACATTTCCCTCAGGAATGAGTGGGATAGAGAGAAGTGGGAGAGTTTTATTCACACTTTTCCTAAAGAGATCAACAAGCATGACATAGGAAAAGAAATAGGCTTACACACGTGTACAGGTATACACACATACTGTAAAACATCATAAGAGAAAGTCAAACAGGCACAACACACACACAGACAGATACACACACATACAGCACACACTCATGGATGTTAATGAGAGCTGATGTGTGCAGAGAGGTTAGCATATTTACTACTCTAAAAAAGCAATAAGCACCAGAGAAATGAAATGAAAGAGTGATTAAAATATGGCTGGAAACAGATGGAAGGGAAATGAGAGTATTTGGGAAAATGGTTTGAAAAGAAAAAATAAATGTGGCAAACTAGAGGCAGATAAAATAAATGTTATTAAATAAATAAATGTTATTGCTATTTAAGTTTCATATGTTTCATAATTACAGTGTATACATTTTTCTTTATTTACCCTCAACTGGAGCAGATGTAGATAAGAATGACTCCTAAGCAGCTGAGGTGTTCTGTTGTTGGATGTAATAATGAACATAGCAGTCGTCATTTACTCCCGACATCCGAGCCGCTGAACTGGCAGTGGATTACTTTGTTTCTGAAGGGAATGCCCCGTGCTCCCCTACAGTATATGCCCCTTAGCACAAAAAGCATTTTTTATTCAAATTCTGAACGGATTATATAGAAAGTACACAGATAGCACTTCCTTTATAATCACTAAAAAGGTGTCACTTCAGTTCATCGCGATCTCACAAAGTTCCTTCATAATCAATTAACCTCTTATTTACATCATGTTACAGTGAGAGGATTCACGAGCGTGCGGAACAAAATCCGGCGTTTATTTGAACGGAATGGCCAATCAGAAGTGTTCAAGAATCAACAGATATGTCTGTGATTGGCTACATTGCTCAACACAAAAACATGTTGTAAATAGAAACTTTTGACGTTCCCCAGAGCGCAAACACAAATATGCACTGGAGTGTTTACCAAATCTGTTTCGCCAATATCCAATTACTTTTCAACTTGGGGTGCTTTTCACTGCGTGAGAAAATGGACGTGTGGCGTGAGTGCGTGAGAAAAGTGTCAATTGCGTGAGAGTTGGCAGCCCTGTTTAATATTTTGGTACCTGAATCAGACTTAGACATAGAGTGAATTTTAGTACTTGCACACAAATGCTCATGGACATCACACAACACACACCCACCTACACAAAATACAGTTTTATTTGTTTGTGTGCAAAATTAGAGCAATGCTTGCCCTGAGGAAAGACGTGGACAGATGAATGTTCCGTCTGAGACCATTTGACTATGTATTATTGCTTACCTCTCTGGGCACATAATTAAATGCTTGTTTCTGTGTCTCTGTGTGCTACTGGGTACATTATTGTCATTCTCAGTTTATCTCTTTCTCTCCATGACGTTTTGCATTTGGCTCTGCTTTTCTAAATGCTTAACATTTGGCAGAACCACTTCAGGGATGTTTTTCTTATACTGTAGCATCTGGAAATGCTTCACAGTTTTCAAAACACACACACAGACGAATCAGTCTATGAATCAGACATCAGATGTTGCTTCTTTGTTCTGAGGGCACTTTTGCATCACTAATGACTAGTTAAACGAGAGAAGTTGCTTTGAGCGTTCTGATACACAGCCCAGTGTCATTAAGCTCTGTCATAAGCAGCTGTGCTGCAAAGACATGACGTCATGTCCCCTGCAGTCCAATCACGATGCATGGACAGTTGCAAAAACAGAAGGCTGGTTTCATGACAGAAATTCGATGTCCAGAGACCTTGACTTTCCGAATTACTTACATTCTTCCATGGAACACCAAAGTCAGCGTGACAGCTTTAGTCTTTTTTCATTTGCACTATATGGAGAAGAGCGTACATTCTTAATTATTGGTTTACTGGAGTAAATGGTGACAGAATTTCCATTTTGGTGTGACCTATTACTTAAAGTGTGATGAAGCGTTTTGTTTTATGGCTGTAAATGTAATCCTCTGGAGGTGCACCCTTTCCTTTTTTCTCCCTCCCTTTATTAACGTTTTGCCTTAATTAGCAAATTGGACTGTTACCAATAATCCTGGAGGATTGGCATGTGCCTGAGGAGAAAGAGAGGCAGGAAGAGAGAGAGTGACATTTTTAAAAATTTTTTTTAAATATCTCTGCAATGATGTAATGGATGAAAATATTTGCGATGTGGCTGTAAGAGTCTGCATAGCATATGCATGTAAAAATATTTCATATATATAAAAGATACTGATTAACACAATGTATTGGTCAAACCAGGGATTGGTGCAAAAATGTCCTTGGTATTTAAAATGCAGGGTAAAATACCCTTGTGATGAACTTAAGTTGTTTTTATTTGTCGTTTAACATTTTAATATACACTACCATTCAGATTTTCTTTTAAAAACTATTTTTATTTAGCAAGGATGCATTCATTTGATTAAAAGAGACAGTAAAGACATTTAGGTTACAAAAGATTTTCTTTTTAAATAAATGCTGTTCTCTTAAACTTTATGTTCAAAAAAGAATACTGATTATCACGATTTCCACAAAAGTGTTTAGTGGCACAACTGTTTTTAACATTGACAATAATAAGACATTAAAGAGTGGAGTAATTATGCTGAAAATTCAGCTTTGCCATGACAGGAATAAATTACATTGTAAAATATATTGAAATAGAAAAAAAAAAACAAAATTTAAATTGTAAACTTTAATATAGTAATATTTCACAATATTGCTGTTTTGAATGGTATAATAGTTCATTTTACCAAATGTCTATGTATATCTAAATATAAAAATATTTAAATTGTAAATATTTTATTGTTATTCTCTAGGCTTGGGTTAGAAGTATTTAAAATAAATGTTTGCCACACCAAAAAATCTTCATAAAAGTGGGAAGAACAGTGTACAGTAACACAGAAGCTCATTTTTGTCTCTCTCTCTGTGTCTGTCAGTGTTCAGCGGCCCGCGGTTTTCTCAGGAGCCGGCGGATCTGTCTGTGGTGGTCGGGGAGAGAGTAGTTTTGTCCTGTGTGGTGTTTAACTACACCGGCATTGTACAGTGGACCAAAGACGGGCTCGCTCTTGGCATCGGAGAAGATCTGAGAGGTGAGCACACACATACACACGCACACAAATGAGATCACACTAACCAAGGGCGTCATGCACCTTTTTTAGAGGGGAAATGAGTGACAGTATGAGCTCAATAAGTGCTGTAGGTGTGATAAGACGAGACCAAAGAAAAAAAAAACTACCTTTAAGTGTATGACCGGAAAGTTTAGCAGTACAAATTTGGTTCAGCATCAAAAGGGACATGGGTTCAAATGAATAAACCAAGAAATATTGCAACTGAGTCTGACAGCCAACGATCACTATGCATTTTAGTTGTATCTAGTCAAACTAGTTTGGAGCAACACGACGGTGGGTACGCTGGCTGGATTTTCAGTATGAAGCAATTTACTGACCAGATTTAGATATGTGAATGCTTGATTTCTGCTTAAGTGTTTTAGACAAACACCATTTTTACGTACACAAATTGTGCAACCTAATATTCAATGATACAAATAATTATTTTGGAATTTGGCTCAGAAATCTGGCAAGTCTCATGCCTCTTTAATAACCTGTGTCTATACAACATATATATATATATATATATATAATGCAACATACAGTACAGCATATGGTTTCTCCCTCTCCTCTGTTTAAAATGATGCAAGAGACATCATTTTTTTCCTTTCATTGTCCAGACATTGCCATTTTCTTTCTTTGTCCTCTGTCTCGGTCTCTCTCTCCCTTTTTTTTTCGGACGTGTTGCTCTTTTGTCCACCCTAATCACAGACACATACACACATAGATGTGCAAACATGCGCACACGTTAAGCGTCTGCTTGCTGATTGGTTGAGCTAAAGGATGATGTAATCATTGCCAATACTTTTGTCCTCCTGGTATCCAGATCGATGATGTCATAATGTGTGTGCCAGAGAGAGTGTGCAGTCAGAATGCCAATGTGTTGGAGTGCTGCCCTCTGCTGACAAACGCATGTCCTACAAGTCACCACATAATCACACTGATTGGCTAAACTAGCTGTGAAATATATGGTTTGTTTTATAATTCAAAGATCGCTGGAGCATTCAAAAAATGTACAAAGAAAATGTATATTCATTTGAGCTATATGTTTATTATGAAATATGTTTATTATGTCCCTATTTCCTATCTATGAAATAGGGACAGACATGCTTTTAAGGCAAACTAAATATGAATTCTGACTACTTTTGCAGCACAGTATTATCTGCATCTGAAATTATTATCTGCATCGATAAATGCATGAAACATTTTACTGTGTTGAAGTGTAATGGTGTGTGTGTGTTTCAGCATGGCCGCGGTACCGTGTATTGCGGATCTTGGATGTTGGACAGTATAATCTGGAGATCACGTCAGCGGACCTGACCGATGACTCACTGTATGAGTGTCAGGCCACTGAAGCCGCTCTGAGGTCCAGAAGAGCTAAACTCACTGTTCTGAGTTAGTACACTGAATATATTCAGAATAGCATACTACCATTATAGTATTTTTACAGGATGTATAATGTGAGAAGTATGCATTTTTTTGCATAAAATTCCATGCATTTCAGTAAACAACTGCACACTGCGTGGCATGCTGTATCCCACAATGCAATGCACTCAACTTGATTTTCCATTTCCAGTGTGATGAATGAACCTAAAGCCATATGCATTGTTTAACATCTCTTGTTACTGATTATTTGAACCGCACTAAATTAAATGTCAAAATTGTTTTTATATCTGAGATTGTTGCTGTGACAGTGTTGTAATATACTACTGTTTGAAATATTAATTGTTAAGTAATGTTCACAAATAATTTTTTTAAAAGTATGCAGTATACAGTATGTACTGTGCAGTCCTAACATAGCCATCAACACACAGGAAGTCACTTTTTAAAGAATACATTCTGCTTTCTTTATTTAACTTGTTTTGTAAGGACACTAATAGTAGCTCCAGAGATGCCGTACTGCTGCCTTGGAGCAATCTACGTTCTCTCTGTCTCTTTTTCTTTGTGAAGCTGTTCTGACGTGATATGCAAAAGTGTACATTGCCTTCATTACATAACAAAGAATTTATTGAAAAATCAAATCACTTTCACAAGTTACATTACTACATACACAAGTGAAACAATGTGGTAATAAACTTTCCACACATACTCTACCATTCAAAAGTTTGGGGTTGGTAAGATTTGTTTAATGTTTTTAAAATTATGCTTACCAAGGCTGCACTTTTTTGCTCAAAATAACAGTAATTGTGAAATATTTTTACAATTTAAATGAACAGTTTTCTATTTTTATGTATTTTAACATTTTATTTATTCCTGATGGCAAAAGCTGAATTTTCAGCATCATTACTCCAGTCTTAAGTGTCACATCATCCTTCAGAAAACATTCTAATATGCTGATTTGGTGCTCAAGAAACATTATTATTATTATCAATGTTGAAAACTGTACTACCTAATTTCAACATCAATGTTGTACTACCTAATATTCCTGTAGAAACTGTTTTTTTTTCATAATTCTTTGATGAATAGAAAGTTAAAAGAACAGCATTTATTTGAAATATAATTTTTTACATTATTAATGTTTACTATCTCTTTTAATCAGTTTAATGCATAAACTATTTTCTTTTAAAATCTTACTGACCCAAAACGTTTGAACAATATTGTGTCATACACAATATTCACAAAGGACAAAATACCATATATGTGTCAGTATTTATAGATGTTATCTGTGTGCAGAGTGTGTAAGTCACTTTCAGCATATTATCTGTCTGTCTGTGTAGTTCCCCCTGAAGGTCCTGTAATCGAGGGCTCTCCAGAGATCCTGCTGATAGCAGGAACCTCATATAACCTCACCTGTCTGTCTCGAGGAGCAAAGCCACTGTCAACGATAGAATGGTACAAAGATGGGATCATAGTGGAGGGAGCCCATACCAGCACTGTGAGTGAGCACATAAGCAAATGATGATAGCATGAAGATCACATATATGAGAACATACGGTATCTATCTATCTATCTGTCTATCTGTCTGTCTGTCTATCTGTCTATCTATCTATCTATCTATCTATCTATCTATCCATCAGGAAGTGTTAGCAGACAGGAAGAGGGTGACCACAAAGAGTTTTCTGGAGATTCAGGCAGTGGACACAGATACAGGACGAAATTTCACCTGTGTGGCCTCAAACCTGGCTGCCCCGCTGGGAAAGAGGGTCACTGTCACACTCAATGTTCACCGTAAGTGTTTGTGTTTGCGTACACCTACTTTGCTGTGCTGGCATACTGTATATGCACAAGAATGGCCCTAATGGCCTCTCAATCTCTCTCCAGATCCTCCTACAGTTGTCCTGTCTATAGAGCCTCGCTCGGTTCTAGAAGGAGAACGAGTTAAATTTACCTGCCAGGCCACTGCCAACCCTCCCATTATGGGCTACAGGTTAGTGTGTAATGTGGGTGTATATGCTGATCTCAGTGACGTGCTCTCTCTGTTTTACACATGCTTAGTGTGTGTTGCAGTGTCTTTTTTGTATCATTGAGATAATATTATAATTTTTTGTCATTTTGTTGTGTGTTTTTGACATTTTTATATATTTATTTGTATGTTTTTAGTGTTAGTTAACTATAATAACCCTGATGTGTTGTAGGTGGGCTAAAGGGGGTGTGATTCTGGACGGAGCGAGAGAAAGTGTGTTTGAGACGACAGCAGATCACTCGTTCTTCACTGAGCCTGTGTCCTGCCTGGTCTTTAATGCGGTGGGCAGCACCAACGTCAGTATTTTGGTGGACGTTCATTGTGAGTATTTCAGTCCATCCATCCAATGATCTACCCCACATTGATTGGTTTATGTTATACTGTATGTGTTTGCCATTGATAAGTGGTTCAGTGCAAATTATGCTTTTATTTCATTCTCAAATTTAAATATAATTTAAAACATGAATTCATTCAGATTTTTCAGTTCTGTTCTGATTTGGCATATCCATATCAAGAAAACACAATTTTCACAGCCACAGATTGAGAAATGTGTTTATTAAAATGCAGATTGAATTTTTTCTGATGCTAGTGTGCATAATTTCATCTAGGGTTATAACATTCAAGGATATTTTACTAACGTTTAGTGTGTGTTTTTTTCAGTTTAAGTTTGATTTTAATTACTTTTAGTGGTTCATTTGTATTTTTTTATTGTTTTTAGTTTTCAAAAAAAAAATCTTAATTGTTTTAGTAAATTATAATAACCTTGTAGGCTTCTTTTTCTCTCTTTTGTAGTTGGTCCAATTTTGGTGGTGGAGCCGAGGCCTGTAACCGTGGACGTTGATTCTGATGTCTCACTCAACTGTAAATGGTCAGGGAATCCACCGCTCACCCTCACATGGACCAAGAAGGGCTCCAGTATGGTTAGTGCACACTTGATAATGCTTTCTACACCCTACAAAGTGCACTTACCTCTAACAAAAAAAAAAAAAATCAGACTTGTTCGCATACAACAAAAACACTCGCTTGACCATTTTTAATGCTGTTTGTCTTTCTTTATTCCACTCTTTGTTGTTCAGGTCCTCAGTAATAGTAATCAGTTATTCCTGAAGTCTGTGAGTCAGGCGGATGCGGGACAGTATGTGTGTAAAGCCATCGTCCCCAGAATCGGTGTCGGGGAGACAGAGGTCACTCTTACAGTTAATGGTCAGTAACACTTACATAACTACACAAAAATGTGTCATTGCTAATACATAGGTGAACCTGCAATTCAAACATATTTCCACAGTGCTATCAGCATCTAATCACATCGTGCAAGAGTCCCGTAATATCTACAGTGTATATATATATATATATACTGTATATACATCTCTCTTATGATGTGATTGGGTGTCCAGGTCCTCCAATCATCTCGAGCGAGCCGATCCAGTATGCCGTGAGAGGAGAGAAGGGGGAAATCAAGTGCTACATAGCCAGCACCCCTCCGCCGGACAAAATCGTGAGTTGGAATCCCACCCTATACAGTACATAATACAGGTTATTCATGACATGGGGCATGCTGTGATTTACAGCA
The DNA here is from genome assembly GCF_001515605.1 of Sinocyclocheilus anshuiensis. Classification (NCBI taxonomy): domain Eukaryota; kingdom Metazoa; phylum Chordata; class Actinopteri; order Cypriniformes; family Cyprinidae; genus Sinocyclocheilus; species Sinocyclocheilus anshuiensis. The sequence continues at coordinate 33,289 of NW_015542398.1, read as the reverse complement.
GAAAATACATTTCATGCATTCCGCAAATACTGTGTAAAAAATGAATGTGGAATAAATAATCAAGAATTTTTCAGTAAGAAATGGCTGTTTTTTTAGAGCTTTAAAGTTTGTTCTTTTGAGGGTGGGCTGCTGCTTCCTTTTTTACATGTAGGAAATTCTGGTTATGCATTGCCAATATAATTTCTCTGGGTTTTCAATACTCTTTATGGTGCAGAAATGACATAAAGCAGCTTTATTCAGCTTTATGTATTCTCTTAATGTGTCTCTTACTGTACTTGTTTTTCATCCTTCCTTTATCATCTTTACTCTATACTTCATTGAATACTGAGCAAGCTGAGAGAGAGAGCGCTAAAGGAAGCGTGAAAAATAGAGGTCAAAAAGATATCAAATGAGACATGAAAGCTGAGGAGGGCTGACGGGGAGGGAGAGAAAAAGAGTGACAGTGCAGAACAAAGTCCTGTAGCTTCAGTGTCGATTATCACCTGCAGACGACACGACATGACAGACAAATGAGTGAGCTTTTAACAATCTCAGCACTTTACTCAACGCTCTGCCTCTTTTCCTCCTTCCTTCACTCTCTCTCTCTCCTTCTTCCTTCCACCTGTCCTCTAGTCATCCTCCTCCTCTTTATCGCTCTCCTTCAACCACCTTTCTAGTCGCTCTTTTTCCTTTCTCCCAGTTTAGCATGCTTCTTTGGCAAAATAAAAACTGCTGTACCAATTAAGTAAAATAAAAATGAAATACGAATAGTGCAAATGCAGCAAACCTAGTATTAACAAATAAAATAAAAGTATGGTGTGTAAAAAAATTTAATAAATTAATAAAATAAATATAATAAAAATAAGAAAAGTAAAAAATCTTAGTATTAAAACAGTAAACAAAGAAAACAAATATGAAAAAATAAAATAGTTTTGTTAAAAGTACATAACTGCAAAAAGGTTAAAAAAAAGAATAATGAAAATAACAAATTGTAGTATTAACAAAGAAATGGTATATAAAATAAAACAACTGCACAATAAAATAAAATAGAATATAGTTATTAAAATAAAACAAATAATAATATTAACAAATAAAATATTTTTTACATTTGCATTTCTAAATGATAAAATAAAATAACTACAAAAAAGTAAAGAAAGATAGAAGGAACAAATAGTAGGATTAGAAGTTGGAATGGATACAAAGGAATGAATTATAAAATAACATGTAATAAAATAAAATAAAATAAAACAACAGTCCAATAAAATAAGTGTGGGAAAGTTAAGTAAAAATAGTAAACAAATTGTAATATTGACAAATGAAATAATAGTTTATAAATTAAAATAACTGCAAAAAAGTAAAGCACAAATAGTGAAAATAGAGGGAACAAGTAGTAGTATAAATGAAAAATAAAATAATAAATAATAAATGAATAATTAAAAAATAATAATAAAAAAACAGCCCACAAACTTAAAATGGAATACTATTAGAGTAATATTTAAGCAGGTGATTAAAGGGAATAAAGATGAAATTAAAACTAGATTTGCCCATAATTGTACTGTTGTGCATGAATTTAATAATAGAGACTCACACTCCTCTGTTGCTCTCTGCCTGATAGTTCACTGGATAATGAGACATGACACAACAGGACTAGCCTTAATGTGAAGATGGTACTTGTGAGATAATTAATAATGGAATAAATGAGGAAAGAAAGTGGAGGAGAGGAAAGGAGATTGGGCCATATGTTCTTGTTCCTCATCCTCTCATCCTTCCTGTTGCGCCCCCGCTCTCACTGTCGCTCATGTTGTCAGCTTAAGAGGGACATTAGCACTGTGAATATTTGATGGAGTGTTGTTCATTTTGTATGAACTATCTGCTCTCTCACAGTTCAGAGCAAAATCCTCAAAGAGCTGTAACGCCTGTGAACCCCTGCCTGTGTGTGTGCATTTTCAAAAATATGACTTTCTCATGCAGCTATTTAATAGTGTGTGTGTGTGTGTGTGTGTGTGTGTGTGTGTGTGTGTGTGTGTGTGTGTGTGTGTGTGAATACATACATGTTTTTCTGCAGGTTTGGGCCTGGAAGGAGAACGTGTGGGAAAAAGAGAGAGGGACGCTGTTGGAGAGGTACACAGTGGAGCAGAGTAGACCTGCGTCACAAGGGGGCGCCGTCCTGTCCACGCTCACCATCAATAACGTCATGGAGTCTGACTTCCAGTCCACCTACAACTGCACGGCATGGAACGCGTTTGGACCAGGAACCATGATCATCACCCTGGAGGAGACAGGTCAGAAAAACAATATAGTGTCTATAGACTCGTCTCATTCTCTCACTTGGTCTCTTTGTTAGATAAAGTAGTAGGTATAATAACTCTTTCTCTCTCAGATATAGTACATCTATAGGTATAACACCTCTCTTTCTCTTCTCACTCTCAGATATAGCATCCTTAGGTATAATACCTGTCTGTTTCTCTCACAGATATAGTGTAGTGTGTAGGTGTCTTTCTCTTAGATGTATAATGGCTTTAGATATAATCTTTTTTTCACTCAGATATTGTGTCCGTAGGTGCCTTTATATATAACACCCGTATATTTAATTAGGGTTGGGAAGAAATGCAGGCAATCTTTAAAAAACCAAAAACTTTGCTGATGCTCACAAAGTCAACATGCTGCATTAAGACCCAGGGTGTGTAAACTTTTTCAAATTGGATGAACATGGTAAATTGTACTTATTTTGTCTTCTGGGAAACATGTAAGTATTAGCTTCTGAAGGGCAGCACTAAAAACAATTATTGCATTTTTGCAAATTCTGCAAGTGGCATGAAACTTATAAGCAGAACTTTCACTTAGGATGCTTTTGCAGAGTGTCTGTAGGTAATTACCCCTGTCTCTCTCATTTGTATAGTATCTGTTGGTAAAATACCCGTCTCTCTCTAAAACATAGTGGCTGCTATAGATATTATATCTGTGTAGGTCTTTGACTTAGAAATAGCATCTGTAGGTAATATAAACATCGGTTTCATACCTGTCTCTCTGTCTCGGGTATAGTGTCTGTATGTTTCATGCCTGTCTCTCTCTCTCAGATATAGTGCCTGTAGGTGTGATAGCAGGTGGATCTGTTGGATCTTCCATTTTGCTTCTGCTCCTCCTGTTTGCTCTGATATTCTATCTGTATCGACAGCGCAAAGGCAGTGAGTACACTGTGTATATGTGTGTGGCTCCGAGTGTGTGCATCTGTTTCATGTTCATTTGTTTGTGATGAATTTGTCCAATTTTCTGAGGCAATGCTCTGAAATGGTGAAAAAGAAATCAAGTGTAAAATGCTTGATTATGGTTTGGTGCCCCCGTGTGACTAGAAGACGGAAAAGAAAAAAAGCCTGTCTGAAACGTCGGAATCATATTTTACCTCAAATTACAAAGGAAAAAAAAAAGATAAATTATATTTTTCATTTATGTAATAATATATTTTACATTTATTTATTAACTTAATTCTAATTCAATAATAATTCTATTTTAGGGCTACTATTAAGATATTTGTATTGTGACATTTGCTAATAGCAAATACAAAATATCTACTTTAATGAGACATATGATAATGACTTATGTGCCCTACCTTTTATGGAACAGCCTGCTAACATGAAGGTTGTAGGTTCAGTTTGAGGGAACAATAAAATTACTGAAATCATAATCTTGCTTTCAGACCAATGCCAATAAACTGCTGTGATTTAACGGAACCATTAAATCATTTCATGGATTAAAATGATGTGAGGCTTTGTGTCAGTGATCTATTATGCTTCCAGGTCGTCGTGGAGTCACGTTGAAGCCAGACATTAAAGTGGAAACGGTGAACAAGGAGACTCACAGTCTTGAGGAAGAGGCTGCCAGCGCCTCCACAGCCACACGAATGGTAAAGGCTATGTATTCTGTGAGTATCTATAGCATAAAGTAGACTGTCAGGCTGTCTGATATAACGTTCTTAAATATATGGGCAGACATGCTATTTTGTTACCATAAAAAATAAAGAAATAGAGACTTCTTTAAAAAAAAATCAAGAAATTAGGGGCATTTTGCACTTAAGTCTGTCATGTTAGAGTTTGGTTAGTTCACATGTTTTGACCTAACCAACTACAGAGAAGTGTGATGAGAAATTTTGTCAGGCACAGATTTTTTAATGTTTTTAAAAGAAGTCTCTTATGCTCACCAAGGCTGCATTTATTTGACCAAAACCGTAATACAGCAAAGCAGTAATATTGTGAAATATTATATTATATTTGAAAATGTAATTTTAAGTGTAATTTAAATTAAATTAATTTAAAAAATGATTTAAATCATTTGAATTTTAAAATGTAGTTTATTCTTATAATGGCAAAGCTGAATTTTCAGCACCATTACTCCAGTCACATGATCCTCGTGGAATCATTTTAATATGCTGATTTGGTGCTCAAGAAACATTTCTTATTGTCATCGATGTTGAATACAGTTATGCTGTATAATATTTTGGGGAAAACGTATTTTTCAGGATTTTTGATGAATAGAAATTTCAGAAGAACAGTGTTTATTTGAAATAGAAAGCTTTTGTTAACAATTCTTGTGATCAATTTAACGCCTCCTTGCTAAATAAAGGTTTCTTTATTCATTTTCATTTGTCATCTTTTAAAAGAAAATCTCACTGATCCCAAATGTTTGAATGGTAGTGTAGCAGTATGAAATATCAAACATATTGTGATTGTTGTGATTATATTCTGTTAGCATTTTTGCTTTTACTGTAAACAGAAAAATTACTTGTTGCTGGAAGCTTCTATTGTTTATTTGAATATGATTCAACTGCTCTATAACATCTCTACAATCACATTATCTAGTCCAGCTTTGGATAAAAGCTTAGTCAAACTAAAGCATTTACATAATTTGTTAGTCTGACTGAAATCAACCTATTAAAGTGCATTTAAACATACTTAGTGAGTTTAGGAGCCACCAATTTTAGTGCTTTTTAAAGTAGGCCATTTCTGCTTAATTTGATCCACAACAGTGAAAGAATTAAAGAAAGATCTTTTTGAATAAATAAAAAAAAGATGAACCTATAAGTAAAAAGAGTTTTTAATGGTGAAAGACTTTCTTTCCACCACAAACTAAAGAACATCTATTCTTCACCAATTCTGATAAAGCTGATATCCTGTTTTCCTCCCTCTCTCTCCTTCTCTTCCTCCCTCTCTCCGTGTGTGTGTTTTGTTTTTTGATGGTTTAGTTTCTTCCCTCTGTCTCCCTCTCTCCCTCCACCCAGCCCTTCAAAGATGACATGGATCTGAAGCAGGACCTCCAGAGCGACACGCTGGAGCCCAAGGTGGAGGAGTATGAGCCCAAGGTAAGAAACAGGTGCAGGTGCATATTAGACATGTGCCGGTATTCTGTAATGCGATATATCACGATAATGAACATGCACGATATTGTTATCGTGGGCACTTCAAAATATCGTGAATAATTATTTATTACAAATTATTCAGATTTTTGGAATGCATTTTAAGGATAATTTTCCCATCAACTGGTCACAATGCACAACACCACTGCGCACTCGCATGTAAACAAGCACAGATGATGAGAAGCGCATGAGGCTCTGAATGAAAGCGCACATTCACTCTCTGACAGCAGGTGGCACTAAACAGCAGAAATGCAGCCGTCACCCCGGAAACAAAGCAGCTGAGCTACTTTCTGAAAGGCATTTACATTATTTAAACAGCCATTCAGATTTGTGTATTCGCTATGGTGCTCATCACAGCGCCAAATACTTCAATATTTAGACTTAATAGGCTATTTATTTTCACATTTTTATTTTAATCTGGACTACAACATGCCCTAGATATTGTTTAAAAATGTTTAGATTCTTTATTGTTACAATAAATTCTTTATTCTTTATTTACAGTCATACTTTACATTAAGGCCCCATTAGTTAACATTAGTTAATTTATTAGTAAAACATAAACTGCCAATGAAAAATTCTTCTAAACATTCATTAATCTTAGTTCATTTCAAATTCAATATTTAATAACACATTGTTAAAATCAAAAGTTGCTACTGTGTTATTTAATGAACTCGAGCTAACATTAACTAACAGTTGTATTTTTTAACAAAGATTAATAACTTGTGTAGCAAATGTAGTTATTGCTCATTGTTAATATTAGTAAATTAACTAAGGTTAACTAATGACATCTTATTGTAAAGTGTTATCTATTGGTCTTTATAATTCTTTTGTACTTTAATCTGTGTGAAATTATTTACTTTATATTTATTTTTAGTGTATTGCTTTATTGTATTTAAATGTGCAGTTTCTTTTTGTTATAAGAAAAAAGTTATTAAACCTGTTATACTTTATTATGACAACACTTTTTTGCAACTAAATTTCAATATTGTGATAATACCGTATACTGTGATAAAAGCATTAGCAATTAATTGCAACATGAAAATTTGATACTGTCACATGCCTAGTGCATATAGACGCTATACTTAAAGGAAAAGTGTACAATTTTTTGAAATTCCAGTTTACTGTTTACTGTCAGTTTAACATGCAAAGACAATATAGGTTGATTGCCTCTAAAAGTGTAAAAAATACTGTGGCGCTATTAAAACATTTAATTGATTGAGAACCCCAGCCAGCTTCACACAGTAACATTGGCTCAAACAATGCTGTGAGTTTAGGGCGGGGCTATCGATTTGCCTGACCAATAGCAAACAGGAGGTGTGTTCATGAAAGCTATCATTATTTTTCCACTTCTTTTTGCTGATGGTAGTGGTAATGTTTGACACAGACAAATTAAGTATTATAGCTATGGTCCAACATTTTTTTACCACCAAAAAAAAAATATATATATATATATATGTGTATATGTATGTATTTTTCTAAAATATACATTTTTGAACTGTTTTTCCTGTGTATATATTACTGTCAGAAGTTTGGTGTAAGTAAGACCTTATTTTCATCAAAGAATACTGAAAAAAAAAAGTATTACGGTTTCCACTAAAATATTAAGAAGCACTACAGTTTTCAACATAATAATAATCAACATAATGATAATAATATGAAATTCTTGAGCATAAATTTAGCATATTAGAATGATTTTTGAAGGGTCACTGAAGACTGAAGTAACAGGAATAAATTACATTTTTAAATATATTAAAATAGAAAACGGTTGTTTTAAATTGTAATAATATTTCACTATATTACTGTTTTACGGTATTTTTGATTAAATAAATGGTCACCATAAAAGAATACATTTAAAAATCTTACCAACCCCAAACTTTTTAATGATAGTGTGTGTGCAAACACAGATGTTTACACACTATACAGTGCCTATAAACCAGGAATAAATGTTCGGTCACATTAGTGAAATTTCGGCAAAACACAAAAACTTTTTGTTGGTCAGTGTGTTGAATTTGCATGACCAACTCAAGTGAAAAATGCATGAAAAAATGCTTCATACAACACTCTCAATCAGTTTAACCCATAAAATTTACCTGAGCATGTTAATTGTGGCCGCACCGTAAACCCCAATTAGTGCATTGCAGTGAAATATTATATATTTGTAATTTCAGGACCCCACCAACGGCTACTACAATGTTCGAGCTACAACACATGATGAGGTCCGCACCTCTACCCGTTCCCTACTGTACCAGGAATTTCGGCCACCAAATCCCGCTTCAGCTTCGGCGTCAGCTGGTGGCCCAGTGGCCAACATTCACCCGGCACCCACGGGCCGTTACGAGCCCCGGCCCGCTTCCCGAATGGCTCACAACACATACGCCCATTTTAACACCATTGCCAGGGCGTCGCAAATCCAAGCCCCACCCAACCCTGTCTCCAAGACCACAGACTATTCTGGAGAGCGTGGCCTGCTGGAATCAACCAATCCGCTGGCTTTTGACAGCTACGCTTATTCAACAACACCTCAATACAGGTTAGGTTTCGCCCCGCCATTGGAGGCAGGACCAGCCTATGAAATGTATCATACGGGACAAGGGGTGGGGACGAGTCAAGATGCTAATGTGGGAAAATACCCCAGCTCCACCCAATTTCCATATTCAACCCCACCTACAGAATACTCTCAGAGACACACGCAGAGAATGCAGACTCATGTGTGAAACAAACACTTACCACCAAAAAAGCACTTCCATGGATGAAAATATATGGTACACATGCTCATTTTAACACACTCGTACAGTATGAAAACTCTCTCTCCAACGCAACTATATGCAAACACACACACACTCACACAGCGTTTTCTACCTTTACAACATGATTTAGAGAAAAAAGTGCCAAATTAATAAATAACTGCAGCAGAAGACGAAATTACAAGAGGTCACAGCGATGAGTGGACACACACACACACACATTGCGTTTTCTACCTTTACAACATGATTTAGAGAAAAAAGTGCCAAATTAATAAATAACTGCAGCAGAAGACGAAATTACAAGAGGTCACAGCGATGAGTGGAGAGAAAGCATGTAAACCTTATCATCTTTCCCTCTTCTTCCCAAATTTAAGAAGGGGGGTTGATGTGGCAAAACCAGCTGTCTAAATATCTGCACCAAAATGAGACACTGCAAAGCAGCCATTGGACAGTTTTCTCCATGTGAATGGCCAATAAGAGGCTGGAGGGCACCAGAAGCCATCAACTATTAGATGTAAAGCCCAGTGAAAGCCTGATTGCTATGCACTGGAGATTACACTAGACCTGTTTAGATCTGTCCCATCGCTCAACCTAATAAAATATGTGTTTTAAATTATGGGAATCATGGGTGGGCTCACCCACAATTGTATAATCCACAATGTGATACTGCAGAACAAGTCAGCGAGTTGAAAAATACTGCAGGTGTCGACATTCGCTTGTGAAATAACTTACCGTACGGCCCGCTCACCACTGCCCACACTGCCCGAGCTCCTCGAAGGAATAGCTGTCCGCTGCCAGTTTGAACTCTTCTGATAGGACGGAGACGTGAGTATCTGGGTAAACGCCACCAGTGCTTTTAACTCTGAAAGCTGGAGTTTATGTAACATTTTAGGATTTTTTACAAATGGATGCTACTCACAGAGTGTCAGAGTGAGCTTACGGACTCTTCTCTGAACACACGCTCTGCCTCCTTCCAAGAAAACCTCACGAGTTTTTGACGCTTTGTGGTTCTATGTGTGAGCGTGAGTGTGTGTTTGGTGACATGGAGGAAAAAATCGAATGTTATGAATCTTTTTGTCTGAAGCGTCCATGTATTTGTCCTTCACACTTTCAAAGTAGAGTAGAGTGCTTTTCCATATTTGTATCTAAACTAAATTGCATTTGAAAGTACTCACAGAGTGTCAAAGTGAGCTTACGGACTCTTCTCTGAACACACGCTCTGCCTCCTTCCAAGAAAACCTCACGAGTTTTTGACGCTTTGTGGTTCTATGTGTGAGCGTGAGTGTGTGTTTGGTGACATGGAGGAAAAAATCGAATGTTATGAATCTTTTTGTCTGAAGCGTCCATGTATTTGTCCTTCACACTTTCAAAGTAGAGTAGAGTGCTTTTCCATATTTGTATCTAAACTAAATTGCATTTGAAAGCGCTTTTATAGTATTTTTCTAAGATGATGGTAAGGGGTCAGAGATCGAATGGTTTTTGGTATAAGCAATGTAAAGGAAAAAATTGTTTTAAAAACATTTTTTTATGTTCATGATTTGCACATTTGTCTAAATTCTGTAAAGGGATGATGAATCAAATCACAAGAGCAAAGTTTAAAAATAATACTAAAATTGAAGCAATTTAATCATTCAAGTCCTGAGTTTCTGTAAAATCTCTTTTATGCAAAATAAAGAAGGCCTTTTATTATGAGCTCAAAAAGCTGATTTGATTTAGGTTTAATCTACTGAAATTTACATGACCCTTGGTCTATATTAAAACATTTTGAGCATTCAAAATATGCAATGATCAATACATTTTGGTTCAACAAATTAGCGGCTCATTTTTGAAATACATAGACATTTACAGTGAATTGGTTATAGGAGCCACTCTTTGTAGCCGCACATGTACAAAATGGGTTTTCATTATCAGTGTTAGATATCTTAATGACCGAGACTTATTTGGCAACTTTATGTATGACGAGAGGACAATGAATTTGAAGAATCAAATTCATGTATCAGAGACGGAAAGATGAGGGAATGAATGTGCAATACTGTGTTTATATTGTGTGAATGTGAGCATGTTTCAGAGTGACTCTTGAGATCCATTTCCTCATGCTCCTGTTAAAAAAAGACCTGTACTTCATTTGTTTATTATTAACTTTATTTCATTTGTTTTATTCATCTGTCAAAATGTAAAATAGAAAAGAAAAAAATGACCCATGTGCTTTTTCCCCACAGCAACTTTCACAAAAAAAAATGTTTTAATTGTATGTGGTTATTTTTTCACAGCATTATAAAATAAAAACAACATCATTCAGTACATACCTCAAAAAAAAAAAAAAAAAAGTACATCGACACAATCAACATGCATAACAAATGAAGGAATATTTCAGAATCGTGACATTGTACAGCCGGTCAGATGTTTTTGTACAAGATACTCTTTGGATCATCTCAAATCATGCTGGAGAACATGAACAGCAGGAGTTCATGCCAGTAATATCTAAATTAAGAAGACAGAAACATCTGGATCTCTCGCTGTACATTATATTAACGGCGGAGCTGCTGTTTACACCTCAAACTCACTCTCAGCATTACTGTGCTCTACTGGATGTAAAATGTTGCAAAGAAACCATCCTACATTTGATCTTGCGATCATTTCGCAAATGTGTGTATGTGTGATTCAGAGAAATTAACACATGCAAAAAAACAAAGTGTGTATGCCTCTCTTCCAGATGTGAAATCTATAAATCGCAAATGATTATGAAATTGTGCAAAGCTGAATGGTTTCAGATCTCCCTCTTGTAAATGCCGCCTAATTAATGTGATTAATGTGATTATGTGATAATATAAAAGAGCACTAGTCAATGTCCAAATCCTTTACTTGAGCATAGCAAGCAGAAAAATTCCTTAGATTTCCAAATACCTGCAGTACTCTGATTCTGCCACAAGGAAAAGTGAAAGTGATGTGACGTGTAGCCAAGTATGGTGTTCCATTCCCGGTAGTTTTTTTTTTTTTTTTATTAGAACAGGAACATAAACATATGCATAAACACATGGGGGATACAAAAACAATTAAAAGGTAAACAAATATACAATTATTTTACAATCATAAAAGTTACAACTTATTTATGATTTTTTTTATAAGATTGGATGTTTTTAAGGCTTTTTTATTAGAGGAGATTTTTTGAAGTGATGAGTAAAACAAAAGTAAATCAGAAGTGAATATTTTACAATTAGGTTTAAAATTAAGGCATCTTGCTTTGTGAATGTGGAATTTTCCCATCATACAAAACCTGTCCAGGGCATCCTCTAGCTCCCCATTGTCAGAAACAACAGAATGAAAGAGAACCTTAACTGCTGAAATGTTACATAGCCGAAAGAATACAAGAAGTAAAGATGCTGAAATTTGAAGCCAGAATTGTTTAGTATAAGGACAGAAATAGAATGAATGTGAAACAGATTCTTCCTCTTCTTGGGAAAAAGAACAGAGTGGAGAAAGATTTTGTATAAATTTACTTAAATATTTGTTGCAGGGGTAATAATGATGAATAATTTTAAAATGAACTTCTTTTATTTTATTATTAAATAAAAATTTGTTTGGGACTGTCCATGCTTTCTGAAAATTAACATTTGGATAAAGTGCCAACCACTTTCCATAAGCTTTAAAAGATGAAGCATTATTAGTAGTAACAAAGTTTCTCAAAAATTTGTTTGTACACTTATTATCCATAATATTAACCCCTTGAATAAATAATCGAGGGATAATCAACTTAAAATTACAATATATTTTAAAAGACTTCATTAAAAATAACAACT
>NW_015542398.1:1909-16135 GCF_001515605.1 Sinocyclocheilus anshuiensis | reverse complement strand
ATTTGATCTTGCGATCATTTCGTAAATGTGTGTATGGAGAAATTAAAGAAATTAACACATGCAAAAAAACAAAGTGTGTATGCCTCTCTTCCAGATGTGAAATCTAAATGATTATGCACACACACACACACCATGAACACACACCCAGAGCAGTGGGCAGCCGTTTTTGCTGTGGCGTCTGGGGAGCAGTTGGGGGTTCGTTGCCTTGTACTGAGACTCGAACCCATGACCTTTGGGTTACAAATGTTGAGGTGGTGGTTGAGGAGAGACCCCCCCCACATGATTGTAAAGCGCTTTGGGTGTACAACAATACACAATAAAGCGCTATATAAATGCATCATTCATTCATTCATTCATTCAAATCTGACTCTCTAACCATTAGGCCTGAACTGCTCCCTTGTGCGTATGTGTTTGGAAACGGACATGCCTTAAGCACTTTTCCACGTCAAAGACAGTTTTTCTGATTCTGAGTGGATTTTCCGCACACTAAGATCAAATCTGTTTTTATAAATGAGGCCCCAGTTCATTTACAAGATAACGCTCCTTCTCCTTCAGCAGTCTGCAGAATTCTGCTTTTACAGCAGCTCCTCCAGAGTCAAGAGCATCCAACAAGAGTCTCATTTTCTCCTCTCGTGGTTCTGCAGCATGAACTTTACTGTACATTTCACCATTAATCATGTTTTTGCTCTTCAAACTGTCAGCAATTGCCATCACTGATGAAACTCTCTCAATGAGTTTATCTCTGTGCGTGTTCACAAATTCAGTTTCTGATTGAAACAAAAGATGTTTTAAGTTAGTCTTCAGAAGAGTGTACAGTATGTGTAAGACACAATTACAAGAATAATTGAAATGTTCAGCATTAAAATCAGACCTGGGATCCTTCTGTGCACAGGAAGTTCTACACCTTTACTTGGTGCTACTAATAATAAAAATAATTTAAAAAAAAAAGACATTTGAGATCACTGAGAAATCTGCCAAACATTTTGAAGTCATCAAAATCTTTTGAGGTCTGATTCCTTGTAGGGAATAAACCACTATCTTTCCAGCCTTTAGCTTTATCTTCTATCTAGGCCAAACCACCACACACCACAAAGATGAACAAAGCATTATTTTGGACAGTTCATGTAAATAAACCTGTTAAAAAAAATGTCACCAATGGTTTTTCAATATAGAAAATGTTATTCTAGTTTTATTTCTTGCATTTAGTTTACATTTATCTAAGTTTAATGATGTCACTCGATCTGAGATCCTCATTGTTTTGTACTGGATAAATACTGCTGATCACCAAATACACACATAATCTGCATTACATATTTAAAGAGATACTGCATTGCTCTCCTAAATAGCTTTAGCATAGTTAACTAAGGCTATGTTTTGCTTGCAAAATTAGCCTCCCCAACACTCTAACGAACAAGGACAAAGCTAGAAATGATTTCTCACAGAGGTGTATCTATAGATCAACTGAAATCTCTCCCAACCTTTCTTAAATCTTTTACTCCTACAAAAGAATTTCATGAGTACCTGTAAGAAGGATTCGCCGTCTTTTCCACACTTCCTTCCCATCTCGAGTTTTGTCCAAAACACCCAATCTGACCTCCTCGATGCTGACATCCAAAAACACTTCAAACGTGGGATGATAGTTTGGGCCAAAATTATCAAGCTCAAACATCTCACTCTAAAAAAAACAAAACAAAAAACACCAATATTAAGACAACATTATAAAGTGGTTAGTTCTGACTCTGGATTCTGATTGAATGAGTTACATTTGAAGGCCTTGTTATACATGCTATACATCAACTACCCAAATCATGTCTAATGAAGCATGGAATTACAATTGAAATCCAATGTTATTCAGTAAATATTGTTACCACTGGTTGCACTTCACAATCCTCTGGCTGACAACACAGACTGTATTTTCTGTCAGGAAACAGATGACATTTTGAACTTGTCTCAATGTATTTTTTATCCAGGTGCCAGCGCTGGACCTTGTGGGGGGGAATAATATACAAAAGCAGTAATAATGTATGTATACAAATATGCTCAACCTGTTCAAGCTTTAAAACATACAGGTTTTTATTTCATACTCTTATTTAATACTCATTTACATTTGAAAGCACATAGGAAAAAAAGGAACAATGCATTCAGATAGTAGTACCTCTGATACTGGAACATTCCCTGGAAGCAAGTGGACATTAAGTATTTTCTGCTCAACAGTTACAGATCGAAGAAAGAGCAAAACCTGGCCATTAATGGGGAAGCCAAATTTTGTTTTAATCCAGATGAGCCCAAAATTGCTGAGGTCTCTGATGTCAATGATCACATGAGTTTCTGTCACTTTGAGTGGCTGTATTATTTCTACATTACCACCAGTGAAATGTGCTACAGCCAAACGGTCCTTATTTTCTTCTGCAAAAAAACATTTAACAATTTTGTTCTTTGGTAAAATAAAGGTATTTTTTTCTAATTATACAGTGACCAACATTTTGACATTAAGTGCTCTTATGGCTCGTTTCCACCGAGCGGTACGTTTCAGTACAGTACAGTATGGTACGATTCGGGATGGTACACACTGATCCAGCATGGCGGAACGAGTGAAGGAGACGCTTCATTCCCCTTGTGTTGTCATTCCCCTTGTAGCACTCGCAAGTAATGATTCTCTGTCAACCAATCAGCTTTCTGCAGTGAGTCTAACTCCACCCTTTAGGTACCGGACTACTGTGCTAGATACCCCAAAGGAAGGGTCCCAAAAAGTGGTACGGTATGGTTTGCTATTTTGGTACCATTCACAACTTCTGACAATGGAACCCGAAATATTTGCATACCGTACTGTACTGAACTGAACCATACCGCTCTGTGGAAATGAGCCGTTATGTAATCATTAAGATCTGTCATCACACTTCTTGCTAATTATTTACATGCATATTATTTACACTTAAGTAATTTGATATGTAAATTATCAGTCACTGTTTCATAAATTCTATACAACTGGTCAAGTCAATCACTGTGAAACACATTACAGTTTTTCTCAATTGCTTTGGCTCAATTCTCGATCATGGTGAAAAAACAACTAAACATTTTGACCAGTGTGGCTCACACGATGACAAAAATACTTTATATTTTGGTGGCCTTGGCCAAATTACTGACACGATAACTAGGTTTTGAAGCATGAATGAAATGTTTTGGGTGAGTAACCACATTTTGCAGACATGCAATAAAGTTCTGAAGTTCCAGCAAACAGCTGTGACATTTGCACTCGCAGTTTAGAGAATGTTAAGATTGTTTCGAAAAATGTGCCAAAGTAATTGAGAAAAACTGTAATATTTAGGATGCAGAACTAAACATACCAGAGAATATCACACAGTGTTGAAAGTGTAGTTGTGAGACTGAACCTGCAGAACAGTCAATGTTGTACAAGGGTCCTGCAGGCCGCAACTGACCCAGACCAGGATCCCATGAGACAATGTTATACAGCACCTCTCCTTCACCCTCCATCACAAACACAAGGCTGGTCAGACTGCACTGAAACTGACCAGCATGTGGACACACAAACCTGGAAGACAGAATATTTTTATTTTATTAAATCATAATGGCCTGCATATTTTATTATGTGATAACACTGGAGATCATGCAAAAAAAAAAAAAAAGAAGAAAAAAAAAGATTTGGGATGTTTGAATCAAGATTTTGGAATAATTAATGCAAACAAATCCAAATAACAACATCAATTTTCCCAAGCAAGAAGTTTAGAGTACTGAAGCAAAAGTAAAAAAAAAAAACAATACACAGGCAAAACAATCAGCAACAATGGAACAAACAGACATGAATATATGCAAAGGTTAACAAAAGCTGGATATGAGAAATGTTCATCTGAAAGATAATAATAGAGCCATTGTATGTAAGGATGTGATAGTTATGAAGTGTTACAATAATAGACATATTTTAATTCATTTGAACTTTTAAGCTCAGAAATTCAACACCTTACCTTCTTACAAAAAACATAAGTGTTCCATACCTGTATATAGTCTTGTGTTTGTCCTCATCATCTTGCTGAACACATTCAGGTGTGAACACTTCTGCATAACCTGAGGACTGAAATAAAGAAAGGAATGATCCTCTTATTCTGAACGTGATGACAGAAAGAATACATGACATTTGCAACTCACTGATTGTCCTGAAGATGATTCAGCTCCTAATGAAGAGTAAGACACAAATCATTAGACTCATGAGTTTCAAACTTTCACAGCCAGAAAGCTTGTTATTGAGCTCTGTGGCTAAAAACCAAGCCATTTAATATAAAACTGAAGAAATATATAACAATAATAATAATACTGACAGCAAAATTAAAAAGAAACAATGAAAAGCAAATTAATATTTGCCAAGCACCAAATTAGACTTCACTTAATAGGCCTTCAATTGAATAGTTAATGTTAATGACAATTCTGACTCAAAAAAACACAATTGCTTGTTTGACTTAAAGAGATCTTTGTCTATGTAAACAATTCATATAAAGTTAAAGGTACTTTAAGCAATGTTAGATGTTCTAAACGTTTTTGAAACATTCTAATGTGAGTTTAAAGGTCATTAAATACAAACACAACTTTAATAATGAAATGTTGACTTAAAATTATATTTTTATAATTTTTAACTTTAACATTTTATATTTTTGTCATTATCAAAGGCCAACAGTAGGGAGTACAAATGCACCTCCAGCATCCACAGTAAAATCGCCTATGCATACAGAGATGCTTGGAGACTATTGTAACCAGAGATGGAGCTTAACAATAGCAGCACAATTTCATATTTAATTAAAATAACAAATAAAACTGAACTGCAAACTCAGCTTTACACATGTTTGACTTTGTATAGGTATAGTTGTCAATAGCAATGGTAGTAAAACAGCGTTCTCTCACAACAAACCAACAAAATGATGCTCTCTACAAAATGATTGACAGGCATAAAGTGCCTCAAAGTCTTTTGATTGGCTAAACAAAAAATCTGACTGAGACCACATTTTTCTTTTCACTTTAGGGATTGTATAAAATTTGCTTACTTTTACTCTCTGTATTTTCTGTCTTTATTGTCTTCAAGTCCTCCTCGGTGAAACTCTTCCTGTCTCGCTCAATCAACACTGACTTCCTCCAGCTAGAGGAGAAAACATTGATTATTGTAAGTATTTTCAAAGACATCAATTTTAGTCATATATTTTAATATTAATATTTTATGTATACTTACACAGTCAGGGTCCAACCTGTCTGCGTCAGTGATTCCACCAGATACTGTTTCATGTTAAATGGGATAAATGAAACTGCGGAATTTGTCCTGGCATGGAAAAAACATTTAGCTACGTATGTTTCTGAAAACAATTTTAAAATAATTTTTATATTCACAAGCATATACAAATCCATATAATACATGCTTAAAAGAGCAGATCTTTATTCTTACCGGAGTTCGTTCAGACTGGGAAAGGCCTGGACAAGCGAGAGGATTGTGAAAATCCATCCGACAGTCAATTCGTCTATCTGCAAATGGACTTTCTTTAAACCAGACACAGAGTGCAGGACATCCAGAAGGAAAAACCCATCCGCTGATGAAACTTGAGAGCTGTGTAAATATTATAACATACAGTATATAGTGTTCATATAATAATATATAGTATAATGACATATACTGTAGTTTAACATGTATAATTTATACCATGGTCTGTCTGAATATCCTTTTCATAAAGTAGCTTTGCAACTGAAAAGTTACATTATATTTCTCAGCATCAAGATGGCTTTTCAAAGTAATTAAACTCACGGCTTTATTATTAGTAGAGAGGAAGCTAAAAAGATGCAGGTAATTCACACTCTCTTCTTCACAGACCTGGGTAATCTCTGGAGTTTCTGCAGGAAGATTTTCCAGTTGACAGTGGAAACCTCTGGGCGTGAACAGGTGAGAGTTAATTCTGAGATTAACGATGATGGTCTTATTTTAGAGCTGGAAACTGAAAACTGAAAACAGAGCCTAAAAAGGTAAAGTTTAGAGACTTTACTTTTATATTAGTAGCAAAAATTAAGCAGTCATTTTTTTTATGATTAGAGTTTCTTACATGACGTCTTCATCTTTAACTGATGCAATAATCTCTTGGCAGAAGCTTTTGATCCTTTTTTTGTGAGAAGCTTTTGAAGATTTTTGATCCTGTATTCTGCCAATTACAATAAATGTACTATTTTACTGTACAAGTAATGGACTCTTTGCATGGTAACTTCTTCATTTTGTCTCTATCAAGTCAGTAAAATCTGGTGCAGTGAAAAAAAGTTTTTTTTATGATATTATATGAAAACAAGACTTTCTAGAAAAGGCTATAAACAACGCTATCTATTTTTGTATGACAGAAGGCTGTCATTTCATTCAGCTACAGCTGAGAAGCTAACAAGCCTCTAACTAAAACTTTTCCTTATATGTATAATATTTGTATAATATTATGTAATTACATTTGACAAATGAGAGTTAACGTTACTGTGGCTGCATGTCAAATGTGGGGTGAATTGTCATAGTATTACTGAAGTTGGATTCGTTGACAGCGTGATCCTATATTTAACCATATAATAGTATGAGCAAATTATAAATGGGAATAGTTTTTGTCCCCAAAATAAATAACCGTCATTATGTGTAATTTCTTAGTTTCTGATAAATATCAGGCAACGAGAGATCAATGTGGAGTTGAAGACCTGATGATCCAGTTAATTGACAATGGCACTGAAAGGTTAAAGAATTCGATTTCAAAGAGAAGACTAATACTTCGCTTTATCTAAAAATATCACCAGAAGCACAGGCACTGGTTGATATTTTAGCGCAAATGTGTAGGCTGTGCTCCATGCATAGAGTCCATAGCAGTAATAGATATTACTAAATTTAGAATTAAATATCCATTACATCAGTTCTTTCACAATCTTTCCTTCACCAAGAGCTGAGATCAAATCCCCAGTATCATCTGTAATGTGATCCACCTTCAACCTTTAAAATGAACAGAACATATTAACATTCAGATATCAGATATAATAATTTGACGTCAAGATTAGAGCTCACATAAAATTGAATGTATTTGAGCATAGTACAGTTGGTATAAATTCAAGAGCATTTTTAAAGTCTCAAACATGTAGAGAGTCTGATCTTTGCTCACCACAACTCTTCACAAGTGTACAGTGCAGACTGAAGAATCTTCACATTGTCAGATGTTAAACTGAGTCTCAGTTTGCCAATGTTAACACAGTTCTGAAAACAAAACCGCAACATCCAGCAGTCTGCATTTTTCAGTAGAATATTTGACAGATCTATTGAAGCCAACGGTTCCAAAACTTTTCCAATGAAGCTCTTCTCATGAAGCTCATAGAGACAATGGAGAATGAACAGCACGTGTTCATTTTGATATCTCTGTGAACACTGATTGATCCATTCCTTAAGCTGGGTTTCTATGTTGACAGAGACGGTCATGTTGTGCTTTTCAATGAATGAGGAGATCCATTCTTTCTTACAGAGACCACAGAGGAACAGAATTGAAGAGTTCCTCATTCTGGAAGAACTTCTGGAAGTACTCCTCCACCCCCTTCTCAGAGAAACCTACTATCCTAGATAAATGTTGTTGTCCTATAAGCAACATCCTCTTTGGGACCTCAGGTCTAGTAGTGATAAGCAAAAAATATCTGGGCAGGATTTGTTGACGAAGCAAGGAACAAACAATGACCTCAGGTGGGGCTCTCTGGAATTTGGATGATATGCAAAATTCATCACACATGAATCTAAGTTCATCAAGACCATCAAGTCCGTCAATGATGAAGAGCACTCTCTGTGATGAGTTCTGTAACATCTCTGAAATCTGATCTGACGATAAACCACAATTCCAGCTCAGGAGCTCAATCAAGTTCATCTCCTCAGAAATACACTTCAGCTCTTCACGCCTCAGACAGAAAACTAGATCAAATTCTTTAAGGTAATGTTGTTCAAATGCCCAGTCCAAAATAATCTTTTGCACTAAGAAAGATTTTCCACTACCAGAATTTCCTTGGAGAATGTTGGATACATTACTTGGATAATGCAGATGTATGTCTAACTTATTAAACAACTCCTCCACACTGATATTCCGAAAACTGCCTTTTTTATTTTTCTGAATAATCACAGGTTCAGTGTAGAGGGCAGCCAGTGAGACTCTTTCACCAGAGAGGAAACTCCTCTCATTCCTATGTTCATATTTCCGTTTGATTGACTCCTTGTACTGACATACCATCTCCTGCCATGCTAGAGGAAAACATAAAACATTCTTTAGCCTCACAATACAAAATGTTAAATTCAATTGAGAAAAACCACATAATACAGTTACCCTGAGATGAAATGTCGTGTTTAAACGCACTGAACAGACAACAGAACAGACAATACTTTTAAACCAAGCTGAAGTTGCAGAATCTTATTGCACTGAATTACTCAAGCTGAATTATAACTTGAACTGCTTGGTCAAGATTCAAATTACACTTCTGTCTTAAAAAAGAAAACAGTTCACCACCACTTATTAATGTGTATCAGCCTTTAAATTATTGATTTAAACTCTTTTAGTGTTTTTTAGATATTCAGTTGGTGGTTTATTTCAAGACCAATCAAAGTAGAGCTCTCATATTAAACTGTCAGAATATGAGCCTACCTGGGTCTCTTTCTCTGAGTCTTTCAGTCCAATCATGCCACTTAAGCACTGAGTAACTTGGCCACTTAATAAAGAAAGAATGATGAGTGTTAACAGTTCATTAACATGAGACGCACACAACATTAGCTCAAAATAAAAAGTTTTCAAGTCCTTTTTAGTTCACCATGCTCTCATTATAACAAACACACATTATAGAAAATTCCTCATCACTTACATGATATGACTGAGGTTCCATCATTGTGTCTGGCCCTGATTGAAAAGAACTAGAGCTCATGTCAGCTGGAATAAGGGCACAAGTACAATTTGATATTATGTTGAATTAGTACAAACAGTTTAGTGCCCAACGCTTATTATTCTGGCAGCGATCTCATGATCTGAAGTCCTTTTAAAACACTTCACCTTCACGCAGTGAGTGTCTGTGTTTGTGTCTGCGTGAGTTCCTTCACGCAGACACAAACACAGCAGCTAATTACAATGTTCATCAGCAATCAACATAGTGCTCTCACAGTAAAAGATCAAAATATTAGCCTACCTTCGATTACTGGGAGTCTTTTTTTAAAGCTCTTAGGCTGTACGAAAACTCGCCTCTTAATAAAGAGAGAAAAATTAGTGTTTGAGCAGTTTATGGACATGAAGTAAACAGATGCACACAACATTAGGTGAAAATAAAGAGCTTTCATGTCCTTCTTAGTGCACCATGGTCTTATTATAACAAACACACACTATAGAAAATTTCTTGTCACTTACTAGATGTACAGGTGAGTGAGGTTCCATCGTTGTGTCTGGCCCTAATGGAAAAGAACTGGTTAGAGCTCATGTCAACTGGATTCAGGACACAAGTATACAATTTGATCTGATGTTGATTTTGTAGAAACAGTTTAGTGCCCAACACTTAATTTACACTTCATTATTATTATTCTGGTAGAGACCTCATAATCTATAGTAATTTTAGGACACTGAGTTTCTTCATGCAGACACAAACACAGCAACAAACTATACTGTTCATCAGAAGTCAAAGTAGAGATCTCATATTTTACAGAAAGAATATGAGCCTACCTTGGAGAACGGGATACATTTCATCATGCTTCCTAGACATTGCCAATTTGAAACTCTTAATAAAGGGAGAATGACGAGTGTTAAGCAGTTCATGAACATAAAGTAAACCGACTCACACAACATTCAATAAAGAGCTTTGAAGTCTCATTGTAACAAACACACATTGTAGAAAATTTACTTAGATCACTTACATGAAAAGATGACTCAGATTTTATCGTTGTGTCTGGCTCTGCATGAAAGGAATTGGTTAGAGCTCATGTCAGTTGGAATAATTACACTTAGTAGATTTATTGTCCAGTGCTTATTATTCTGGTAGAGACCTCATAATCTATATTATGAGGTCTCTATTTAAAGGCCACTGTAGGCAATACTTAAACCAACTTTTGGTGCACTACTGCCACCAACCAGACTGGAGTGTGAAGCACTAATGTGCAGTGGGAAACAGACAAACAAAAAACAGCTAAATTCTCCCTTCTAATCCAGTATCTTTAATGAATCTCATTATTGTACAATATACTTCATATTGTCCTGCGTTTTCTTTCCAAAGGCTGTGCATACTAAATGTTTCTATGCCCACTCTGCTTATTGCCTTGACAAGTTTTAATCTATGAATTAAGTTTTTTTTTTTCTCTTCTCAATGCTTTTTCTAAGTGTAAGGTGCACCAGGACAAAAAAAAAAAATCCTTTACCAATAAAAAATGTCTGCTCTATTTTTACTCTGCCAATTGTTTTCCCTTTACCATAACCATAAATTAACCATGGTTTACTATGCTAACTATAGTTTAACTATGGCATTTGTAGTAAAACTGTGGTTATACAAATGGTAATCAATATGCCAAAAAAATAATAAAAAAAATAATCATAATGACTTGAATGAAAACATGATTGCATCTCTAACCCCCACGCTGTCCAATGGTCCCATTTATACAAAAAACCTTGAATGCAAACATTTGTTCAAAAATATAGAACAGTCTAAAAGTGTGGTATGCTCTCCTATAAGTTCACAGGGCCGTGTGCAGTTTCTGGCATTATGCAAAAGACATTGATCACATTCTGAATATTAGTCTTCTGTAAAATTAGCTGTCTTACAGTTTTTGTCAGTCGCTTTGGTGCATTTCTCAAATCAACCTCAATATTTGCAAATAAGTATGTGCATTTCTCAAAACAATTTGTACAAACAGCACCACACAATGGATTTCCTGCAAAAGCTTGTAACTTACTCAAAATCTTTAGTTCATCTCTCAAAATTAAGTATTTATGTCAATGAACATATCAGTGCCATCAGAATGAAAAGTCCTTGTGTCATTGATCACGAACAAGATAGACAAGTCATGTTTTCAATATAACAGTGAACTCTGTTAGTATTACCTGACATAAACTTGGGCAACAGTTTGGATGAAGTTACTGTATTGAAATGCAAGGCTGCACTTCTTATGCAGAGAACTATATAATACATTTTGAGCAACATGACATTAGCAACTGATAATGTAGGAAACCGCAGATAAATGTACATAATCAATTGCATAAATGTACCAAAGCAATCGCAACTTGTTCAAAAGAAAGAGAAACTGCTTTTTTGATGTGCGCAAGTGACTAGATGATGTGGAGTTTGAACAAGTAGTTTTGAGAATTTCATTTCTGATCTGAGAAATGCGCCAAAGCGACTGAGAAAAACTGTAATAGGCGCGTACATTTGCCATTCTTATCCAAAGAAAAATAACTATGACTGTATTGAGATAAAGATGGGCTCGAGATTTCTCCCCTGCCCCTCCGGAGGTCTGTGCACGGGGCGGTTGCTACCTCAGAATTATCCCAGTATAAATTACAAATGTAGGCAGTTGTTACTGTACTGCTTATCAGCAGCCGTGCTTCTGAATAGGATGGCTAGGATTGCTGTATTATTTTCCAAAATATTTCTCCTCATTTATTTTGCCCTTTGTCGAGAATCTATTTCATTGTGGTGCGCAGATTCTCTGACTGACATTGACTGTCCCCTCCACTTTCATCAGGAACACAGACCTTTCTAAAAATTAAATCAATATTAAGAAGATCCTGATAATGGAAATAAATGCAGAGTTAGGTAAGAATGTAATCTTCATTTACTAGATTGAAACATTTGTAAGACAAACTTTGTTGGCTTGACAAAATCTTATCTTAAAATGTAAAATGGTTTGAAGGTCAGGATAGATAGATAGATAGATAGATAGATAGACAGATAGATAGATAGATAGATTACAGTTAGATAGATAGATAGATAGATAGATAGATAGATAGATAGATAGATAGATAGATTAGTTAGATAGATTACAGTTAGATAGATAGATAGATAGATAGATAGATAGATAGATAGATAGATAGATAACAGTGCAGTACGGTCACTGCGGTAATATCTGAGATTTAAACACCTCAGTGCTTTCATTCTAAAGTTATCAAATTCAAGCGTTTGTTGCTCATAAACTTGATGCACTAAAACGTGTTTTATATAGGCCTATCATTCAAGTGGTCTACATAATATTAATAAAATAACTTCTTCCATGCAGGCCAACTAATGAGAGACCTACTCTTACAAGCTCATGAAACATTTATAGGTGTTGTGGATATTGATATTTTGTTAATCTTGCCACCCTATAGATAATTTTGTAGATCCCTGTCCCCATGAGTTGGACGTGGCCCTTCCCGAGCAACGTAGCCTACTTTTGTGAAGAAGCTCAAACTTAAATGACGGAAACGTGCGAAGTACGAACAGAAACAATATTCCGAATTTCGATCCGAATCCGGGATTTAGGCTACCCTTAAAGGAAAACGTATTAAAATACTATTGTCGGTGGATTTCGCTAAATAAATAATTAGGCCTTAATAAATAGTTCACTCACTATGAGGCTCCGCCATCGTGGTTGATCGACTTTATCCTGCAGTTTAAGCAGAACTATTTGAATAGTGTTCCAGAGTTCATACTGCAGTACAGTGAGAATTCCAAAGAATTACACCAATTTTGTCATCCGCTACAAACGTGCAAAAGCCTTCCTGACTCGTGAAACATGTAACACGATCCGACACGCCTATGAAAACGAAACTGAAAGGTACCCCCTACTGCCAGTAAGGTGCTCTAAGATCTAACAACAGGCGCGGCTCGTCTATATGAACCAAAATATTCATCCAAAACATAGACCTCTATATAAACTATAACTCGTAAAGTAAGCAGTATATATTAAAATCCCGCGCATGGCTTTAGCAGGCATGTAGGCCTATGATACTAAGCGGGGCAGATGTTGCCTGAGACCTCCCGAGCTCAACAGCGCCCCACAATTTTGCAACGTAAATCTGTGGTGAAAAGGGGAAATGCAGCGCGTTCTAAAATGTGTTTGCTATCATATGTTTAATAATTATCGTATATATTACGTTAAGCATTTACCTGCTAAGTACTTAATGTGTGCTTGGCTTTATTATCTTATATTGAAGCTTGAATTTGTTGTCATACTTTATAGTATATAACTTTTTTCTGTGGATGTTTCGATACATTTTCGGATGCATGCTGTAAATGGGCCTTGCGGTGAAGTTTTGAAGACGTTTATTATTCATACAAATAAATAGTTTGCTTTACGTTCCTCTGTTATATGCATTGTTTGTGTGTTAATATTACCTTATAGTTTAGTTATTTTAATCCCATTTGTCATCATTGAGATAATTGTGTGTGGCTTCATCTCTTGTAGAGACATATAAGGATTCAGAGAGTTGACACATTATCTGAGCTACAGCAGTGCAACAAGTGTTACAGCAATTACCAGCAATTTTCTGCTTGACCAGCATGTTTAAGCCAGCTAAACTGGTCAAATTAATAAATCATCTTCAAATCCACTTCAACAAGGCAGTTGTCTGTGGAGGTATGCATATCTTGAGTTGTTTGTTTAATATATGTACTCATAATTTATTATTGCATAATAGTTTACCTGTGTACTTTATTTATTTTAGGCTATACCATACATGTTTGCAACCAATTATTGGTGTGATTATTTAGTTGTTAAATAAATTTTACATCTGTAAGTGGTTATCAGTTAAAGTAATTTACCTTTATGATGTTGTAACAGTTGATATTTAAAGATTTCTCTATGTTTGTGTCTTCCAGTGTGACATTCCAATCATACGGAGATGGTGGACTCCAGATGGTTTTCTCTGAAAGGTACTGGACATTTCCTCCAGCCTACCATTACATTTGCACCCCCTTCTGACCAATTTGAAATTAACCAAGAAACATGTATATTACAGTGCAGAAACCCTACAAGAGGCCCTTCCAATTGGATAACAGGCTACGCTTGTGAGGTATGTCTCAAATCTATCTATCTATATACACACATTAATGAGAAATATTAAAGTTATATTTTCCTTTAATATTCTGTAATGAAGGAGATCCCAGTAATCTCACAGAAGTTGTAAAATGGCTCCATTAAACAGACATCTGCTCAGGGGGCCAGTGGAAGAGCCTCTTTTCCTTATAATGGAGGAA
>NW_015542398.1:0-1899 GCF_001515605.1 Sinocyclocheilus anshuiensis | reverse complement strand
CTTATTTATTTATTTTAGGCTATACTATACATTTTTGCAACCAGTTATTGGTGTGATTATTTAGTTGTTAAATAAGGAACAAGGAAGGTTTTTTTGTGCCATTTACAGGGAGAATATTCGTATTTTTTGTTGTTTTCCAGTAATTCTTGTCTTGGGAGCACCCTTTGATTTTACATCTGTAGGTAGTTATCAGTTAAAGTAACTGACCTTTATGTTACGCTGTACATTCCCTCCCCCCACCTACAATCCCTGCCAGTACGAGACTCGAACCCACAACCTTTGGGTTACCATTAGGCCACGACTTCCCCTATATGCATACATTAATAAGAAATATTAAAGTTACATTTTCCTTTAATATTCTGTAATGAAGGAGATCCCAGTAATCCCAGACAGAAGTTGTGAAATGGCTCCATTACACCAGACATCTGCTCAGGGGGCCAGTGGAAGAGCCTCTTTTCCTTCTAATGGAGGAAGAGGACAAGGAAAAGGCCCTCATCAATCTCCTGGAACAATCAGAAGCTTCCAGAGTGCCCTTCATATTTCATCTTGTGTTCAGGGGAGTTATTTTTGTAGGATCGTCATTACAAAATGGGCCTAAGAGTGAATTGTTCATTTGATTGTAATGCTCTCTTGGCGGGCCTTCCCGCATGTACTATCAAGCCTCTGCAACTGATCCAGAATGCAGCAGCAAACTGTGAGTACATTAAACAAACAACTCAAGATATTCATACCTCCACAGACAACTGCATGTTGAAGTGGATTTGAAGATGACTTATTCATTTGACCAGTTTGGCTGGCTTAAACATGCTGGTCAAGCAGAAAATTGCTGGTAATTGCTGTAACACTTGTTGCACTGCTGCAGCTCAGGTAATGTGTCAACTCTCTGAATCCTTATATGTCTCTACAAGAGATGAAGCCACACACAATTATCTCAATGATTGGGATTAAAATAACTAAACTACAAGGTAATATTAACACAAACAATGCATATAACAGAGGGAATTAAAGCAAACGATTTATTTTTATGAATAATAAACGTCTTCAAAACTTCACTGCAAGGCCCATTTACAGCATGCATCCGAAAATTAATCGAAACATCCACAGAAAAAAGTTATATACTATAAAGTATTATCAACAAATTCAAGCTTCAATATAAGATAATAAAGCCAAGCACACATTAAGTACTTAGCAGATAAATGCTTAAAGTAATATATACGATAATTATTAAACATATGATAGCAAAAACATTGCAGACTACTCACCCTGCTCTCTCATTGTCAATAACTCCGCCCCTCGCTTCCGGTTCTGTGGCTGCGGTTCTGAAACTGCTGGTGCTGCGGGTCTGCAGCTGGATACTATCAGGGCTCTAATTGAGAGCCTTTTTCACATTTCCGGGTTTCTCAGCGGGTTAACTTGAAGAACAGTGAATGGGAGAGCACCACAAATATATTTTTTGCATTCCCATTTGCTCAAATAGCAAACGAAAAACAACACGATAGTGTTTTCATTACTTTCAATAAAAGGAAAAAAATTGAGAGACTGATAACGGCAGTCACATTTCATGATTATTTATTTTACTTTATAATTTACTATTAATTTATTCTTCATTATTGTCTATTCTGTATTATTCTACCCTTGATATTACATATTCAACTTGCTATTATTCATCTATTGTTATTCATTTATTTATTATGGTATTATACATATAATTTATGCTATTATAAATCTATTATATACTGTTGTACTCGCTTTTTATATTATTCACTTTACTACAACTTGTACTACATATACTTTTTAATATTACATTTCACTTTTACTGTGCACTGTATCAGTGCATAATATTTTACCATTGTAACTGTAAGTTCCCTTTCATGGGAACTTCGAACTGCGTCCTCTAGG
>NW_015542397.1:0-1446 GCF_001515605.1 Sinocyclocheilus anshuiensis | reverse complement strand
GCAAAATAAGATCAAACAGGATGTTTTTGCATAACCATCCAACATGTTGTCCTAAGCTGAAGATGAGACTTAATGAAAGATTTCTTTTTTTGATGAACAACAGGTAAAATAATGGTTTTGTGTGTGTGAAAAAATACAAACTAGTAATTGCAACTATTGCTAAAAAATGGCAAATAATTTGGAAACAAGCTAACTTCAGATATAACTAATATAATAAAGCTAAATGTAATGCCTTTTGCCAACAGACAGAGGGGATCATTGACAGAATTAAAAGAGTCACACAGATGGACATGACAGAATTAAGTAATACATCCTACGTTCTGGAAGTTCTAACTCCTGAGGTAATTATTATTAATTTAAAAAGTTTGAATGCATTGGTAAATCATATATAAGACAATTTAATTAAATGCATTTAAAACAGTTTTCTTCTCTTTCTGCTCTCGGTCATTCAAAGGTATCCCTCTTCATCCTAAAAAAGACGGAGGGCTTCCATAGGTTCAAGGCAGAAATGGCTTTGCAAACAAAGGGACATTTAGAGTAAATGTGTTAAAGTGGCTTTTTTAAATTAAATTTTTCTTGATTTTAATGTTCCCTTTAGTCATGTTCATTCTATGTATTTTATAAGCCTAAACATACTTCTAATCTTTCTCTTTTACAGAGTATCCTCAGATTCTGATCCAAAGTGGTTTTGATGGCAACACTGTTGTATGCCTCTTGTCATATTACATTATATTCCTGACTTTCTTCTCTGTGTGCCCTTACCTGTTATCGTTATTGTGTTTGTTGTATGGTTAAGTCTAAAAAATAAACAAATAAAAAGGTATTTTTTAATATATGCTGCCTTTTTGAGATTTCTTCAAAGTCAAAATGTGTAGCCTGTATTTTAAGACTCCTTACATACCTTCCAAATCATATTTTTGCCAGTGTTGTAGAATGGTGTCTGAGCTCTGCATACATACATACAAATAAATAAAGCTGTTGTTTCAGTGTTGCTGAATGACAAACATTTAAACAAAATGTTTTTGTATAAAGACTGTATAATCCTATTATAATAACCTAATAAACTTACTCACCAGAGTACTAGTTACAAAGGTCCTTGAACAATATTTAACAACAACAAAAAAAGTTTTTTAAATATTAAGTGAACTTACCTTGGCTGAAGCATGTTCTGTGACAGCTGTGCCTAGATCTGACTGGTGAAGTGTCATCTGGGGCAGGCAGAGTTGCATTTTGTTTCCTTACGCGCATCAATCAGAGCAGGCGGGACGCTTGGGTGCCACGAGACGCGCGCTCCATTATGGATTTAAAGAAAGGAATAAAATATAAGGTACAGTGACATAAAGGTAAATACACGTACAATTGCACTGTCTGTTTGCTCCTGTGCACCAATCAGAGTGTAAACAGAAATCTGCAGTAAGTATTTTTGCAGCCACTTAGGTCAGAGCC
>NW_015542396.1:263594-265327 GCF_001515605.1 Sinocyclocheilus anshuiensis | reverse complement strand
CCGTCCATGGCGTTGTGTTCTTACCTGTGTTCCTGACTTTCCTTGGCACTTTTAGTAAGAGTCGCGTAAAAAATAAACAAAATCTCCCAGAGCACAGTGGCACAAGTGAGCAGAGAGTAAAAGCAGTCTTGAGTCCCACCGGGCAACAGATGAATATGTGTGCTGATCCGGACTGTTACTGAGCTTACTGTTCTGAAATTATTAATCAAGGTTTTGATTAATTTCTATTTAATTTCTAAATATACTATTGTGCTCCAGTTTCCCCCACAATCTACATGTGAATTGAGACTGAATTGTCCGTATGTGTGTGTGTGTGTGTGTGTGTGTGTGTGTGTGTTTTCACCCTGTGGTGAACTTGCCATCCATCCTGACTGTTTTCCAGCCTACGGCCCGAGACACTGGGACAGGCGGAGCCGGCAACCGCACACAGGACACACGCTTTACAAACTAGATGGATGAACTTTTTCTTTTTGTATGAGCTTAGCTCTATATGATTCTGAATTAGCAGTCATTCTGTTATGTTCATATGTATACACTGCATCTTACATGTTTTTTTTTATTTTGTATTTTAATCAAGTTGATCTTTTTTATTATATTCATCAATATGATTTTCAATGCAGTTATTTAATATTCACATCTATGCATTTTAACAGCTTTGCATTTGTAATCCAGTTACATGTTAAGTACATTGATTAAAGCACATTATTTAACATTATTGGCTTTTTATTTTTCTTTAAAAGAGCTTGATCTCAGTGAGTGACACAGAATATGCACAAATGTATAAACGGCTCTGCTGCTCTGTTCTGTCTGGATGTCATGATAGACGTGAGCAGAGGCAATGTTTCCTGGTCCTCATCAATGCCTCATGGTTCCCAATCAAGGTGGAAATATGAGGAAACCAAATGAATGAAGCACTAATGTAAATCAGCTCTGTTCTGCCTGGAGAAGTGCCATCACCAAGCATTTGTTTGGGAACAAATCTATTCTGTGTCTTAAGGATTGTGCATCAATGTTAACATAATTATGAGTTGGTACTGTGTAGATCAGGGATGGGCAACTTTGATAGTGACGAGGGCCAGCATTTTTTCTCCTTTATACCAAGGGGCCAGATTACTAATCCACGTCCACACACCTTTTACTCAATTTCCTTTTTATTGAAGGAAATTAAAGTATAATTAATGTAATTTGTTTTTAAGGGGTTTTTAACTATAAAACTTGTACAGTTAAGCTAATTCAGAAGGGAAACTTTGTTGTCAGTTGACAGCAATATTACCCCAACAAATAAACATCTCAATTGCATTGTACATTTGTTTGTTGCAAATTTACAGACAGAGGTCCTATTTTTTATTAGTGGCCTACAGAACATTCTCAAAACAACATAAGTGGACAGTTAAAAAGGGCTTATTAAGCTTTATACCAAGGGGCCAGATTACTAATCCACGTCCACACACCTTTTACACCGTCTTACTCAATTTCCTTTTTATTGAAGGAAATTAAAGTATAATTAATGTCATTTGTTTTTAAAGATTTTATTAACTATAAAACTTGTGCAGTTAAGCTAATTCAGAAGGGAAACTTCGTTGTCAGTTGACAGCAATATTACCCCAACAAATAAACATCTCAATTGCATTGTACATTTGTTTGTTGCAAATTTACAGACAGAGGTCCTATTTTTTATTAGTGGCCTACAGAACATTCTCAAAACAACATAAGTGGATAGTTAAAAAGGGCTT
>NW_015542396.1:259486-263448 GCF_001515605.1 Sinocyclocheilus anshuiensis | reverse complement strand
TATTTTTACCTTTGAAATTTGAGGCAAGTGCAACTCTGGCGTCCCCGTTGTTTGTGAGCAGTGGTGTGATGGCGATTTAAATAACAGATTTCCAAACAATCCAAACATATAAGTACCCCCTTGAACTTGTTAAAAAGATAATCTGTTTACCATCTTGACTGGAAAATACTGTTTTTTTTTTTCATGGTCAGTTTTTCATTTATTATTTGCCAAAGTTAGCGAATGTTTACAGAATTCACGTCCAACTGCGCTGAAATTAATACGGGGAGCGGCTGGAAACTAGCGTCCTCTCCTGGTTGGAGATAGTATTAACATTATAAACTGTAAACATTATAAAATCTTTACATGACTTACTTTTCAAAAATGTTTTAATTGATAATCCGAGTCCAATATGATCCAGCGGGCTGTACTAAAAGACACTGCAGGCCGCCAGTTGCCCATCCCTGTTGTAGATCATAATTTTACTTTTTCTATATATTTTTTATGTGTGTTTATAATTTGGTATACAAATAATAGGGCTGTAAAATATAGGACTATGTATTTAAGGGCTATAGCATTTGGGGCTGAAAGGGTTAGGTTGTTTGTGTCATGTGTGCTGATGTAGGATAAGAACACAACGAAGAACATAATCCACAATCAAGTTTTTAATGAGAAATCCCAAGAAATGGTACATCCAAACAGCGTGAAACACAAACATACAATAACCGGCCAGGAACAGAACCAAAGAGGGAGTATAAATAATGTATGGAGCTTATAACATGACAAAACTATTTGAATTTTAATTGTGTAGAATTAAATCATTGACAAGTGTCATTTTATATATATAATAGGCTATATTACATATTGTAATATTATATAATGTTGTCCGCTATCTGTCACGCCCACTGAAGGCTCATCAGTAGGTCACACGTGCACTGATAGCGCTGAAGTGAACTAACCCTGGAATATAACCTGCTCCGGAGCAGGTTATCTTCAGAGAGCAAGTTACTATGGTTACTTACATACCCTGAAAGTAACCTCCAATTTTGGAACCGAAAGCTGAGGTTATCCGCTCGCTTATCCTCGAACATACATTATGTATGTCATATAACCTGCTTTTTAACACCTCCCTGGGGTGCGTTTCCCAAAAGCATCATTAG
This sequence comes from Sinocyclocheilus anshuiensis, assembly GCF_001515605.1. Taxonomy (NCBI): domain Eukaryota; kingdom Metazoa; phylum Chordata; class Actinopteri; order Cypriniformes; family Cyprinidae; genus Sinocyclocheilus; species Sinocyclocheilus anshuiensis. The sequence goes on along the minus strand of NW_015542396.1, from coordinate 262,309 downwards.
CTAACTATGGTAGTTAGTTCCATTTAAATCTATTGGTAACGACGGAACTTGCGACCATAGTTGCTTTTGGGAAACGCACCCCAGGTTAGGTTCATAGAGTAAGTTACCATGGTAACTGACACTGAGTATAAGTTACCTCTCTTTCAGAAACGGGTTTGACTTACTCTGCTTTCTCAGGTTTGACAAACCTCCCATTCTGAAACGGAAAACCCAGAGTTTCCCTCATTTCAGGGTTAACATACTCAAGAGTTTTCACTTAACCTCCTTTCTGAAACGGGCCACTGCAAAGTTACTTGAAAAACTATGCGCAAGTGTACCTAGGAAAAAAGCTGTTTTAAACAAGGGCAAAGGGTGGTCACACCAAATGTTGAATTGATTTAGTTAATAGAAGTTAACTGATAAATAAAATCTATTTATGGCATTACTTTTTAAAACATTTTTACACAAGTGCCTAAAACTTTTTACAATACTGTAGCTTTGCAGGTAGGTTCCTTGAAGTGTCTTGGAGATGTTGCCACATTTCTTCTGGATATATATGTATATATATATGTAGCTTCAGTGTCTGTTCTGGCAGGTCACGTTAGTCAAGCTTCCTCTGTCAGTCAGGATTCAGCCTTCTGATTCTCCTTTGAATCAGGCTAATTTCTAAAAAGTACATTAAATTACTGAACCTAATGATATCTGCAATACATTTATGTTGTTCTGTTCTGTTTACTCTGGGGGATTATTGCTGCTCTCCCTGCTCTTATCCATGCTAGGCTTCATGGATGCGCAGGGTTAGGAGATCTTGCGACATTTTAAAGCAAAGTTGTAGCTGATTTCGACACAAACGTAAGTAGAAGAGTCTTTATTTTAATGTAATACAAAATATTTTTCGTCAGAAATATTATTTAAGATGGTAGTGTAAGCAAGTTTAAGCAAGTTTAGTTTGAAAAAGCTTAATAGTAAATAAGATACAATTAGACAATATTTGAATAAAATAATAATAATAATAATAAATATTTATATAGTACTGAATGCTGCACGCACGCGCAGCGTTGTCAAGGTAACATTTGGTCAGTCATTCCCTTTGCCAAGGGAGTTCCAAACGCTTATATGAGACAGTAATACCCTGCACCCTTCAAAGAACACACTTCAAGGGCTCTGCCCTTCGAAGGGAGTAGGGCATAGGGATGCTCACTTCTGTTTGGAATTCGCCCCACGTCTCTTGTATCACCGCGAAGGCACGGACACGCTCTCTCATTTCATTCAAATGCAGCTTGCCGTCTTGCGTCTCTGATTTCATTTTCAATAAAATCAAAAACTGACACATACACAAGGCAGAGAGACATGAGGCAAGGGCAGCATGACACTAACAGCAGGAAACAATTACAAAATAAAAGACATGGAAAACATGAAAATGACAAAACCCAAACACCACATTACAACTGTTCATAATAGATTTATAAACAGGTAAGATTTCAAAACATTAATCTCAATTCAATATTTCATATCCCTGTATTTATATTATTATAGGTAAACAACAACAACAACAACAACAAAAAATCTGTGCAATAAGTTAACTATGAATATACAATACATTATCCCTTAAATGTCAACCTTAATAGTTCGTGAGTGAGATAACTAAATATTTAATCTCTAATCAATATTTTTTTGTCCAATTATTTGCCCAGTTAGCTTTGGTATTAAGGTAAAAGTTAACTTGCATTCGCTATATAACAGTGGGTGGTGGTCACGAAGATGACTGAGCAAATTTGATGTGTTTCCCCCTTTTGCAGTGACTTTCTTCTTGCAAGATCGGCAGGCGGTGACCGTCCTCGATTAAATTGCCTTCAGGATTCTTGTAAAAGCCAAAATACGACCAGACCACCGATTTGGTCCTCTTAGATGGCTGAAAAATCTCCCGAGCGCTGTCGCTGCCTTCCGCCATTTCGTCTCGTGCAAAAAAAAAAAAAACAACAACAACATTGCATGCTGCTTCTGCGTCAGACTGATGCTGGCTGGACAGGATTTACCGCGAGTTTTCAAAATCGCATAATCAAACACGGTTTTGATGACAATTCAATTTTAAACGATAATACTAACCGTCAGGGCATTTTATCGCGATTTATCGTGAAACTGGTAATCGTTCCATCCCTAATATATATACAGTATCTCACAGAAGTGAGTACACCACTCACATTTTTGTAAATATTTTATTGGTGAGTACACCCCTAAGTGAAAATGTCCAAATTGGGCCCAATTAGCCATTTTCTCTCCCTGGTGTCATGTGACTGGTTAGTGTTACAAGGTCTCATGTGTGAATGGGGAGCAGGTGTGTTAAATTTGGTGTTATTGCCCTCACTCTCTCATACTGGTCACTGGAAGTTCAACATGGCACCTCATGCCAAAGAACTCTGAAAAAAAGTAATTGTTGCTCTACATAAAGATGGCGTAGGCTATAAGTTTGCTTGACATTTGTATGCTGTTTATAATGAATGCCACTATAGCCTAATTTGTGGTTTATTTTATAGTTTAATATATAATTTTATAACAACTTATTTTTCATTCTTATTCTGTTCTGAATACCATTAAATTTAAAATAATTGTTGTAGAGTGAGGGGAACTAAATAGGCTGTTTGTATTTACCAGTATTTTAATATACATATATATTACATAAATTATTGTAGCCTAATTGTTTGCAATTACAAGGTTAACAGGTGTTTTTGGAGTAAGATATTCCTCTGTTTGGCCGGGTTTCGTTTCTCCGTGTCGTAAACTCTAGGGGCGTGGCTTCTAAAGCATGGGGGTGTTTTTAGGGGTGTGATATTAAAATGACGATTG
>NW_015542396.1:253253-258085 GCF_001515605.1 Sinocyclocheilus anshuiensis | reverse complement strand
TCACACGTGAACTCTGTCGTAAGTTGATTTGTGCGCACAGATCTGCGCTCGTTTCTATGTTAGATTGATAAATGAGGCCCAATAAGTGCAGCTCTTCCATGTGTCCTCTCTTTGAACAATCATCTCACCAGGATGTTAACTTCAGTCCGACAACTCACTGGCTTAGTAAAAGTGCTAGAGATCACTCAAGCATCGTTTCATTTCAAGGGGATGTTTGTGAATGTTGGAATGGAAGAGTCAGCTGAACATCCAGGAGAATTACATTTTGCAGAAACAATCTACATATTTTCTGCACTACTGGACCCTAACTTCTGCCTCTTCTGGCTTGACCATGATGTGCTAGCAGCTGAAGATGTGAAGAATAAAGTGAAGGAAATACTACTGGGTAAGCATATTACTATTAGAAACAAACATTAATAATATATCAGTTTACTGCACTGTATTTTAATAACTATCCTACAATGCATAATCATTCTTTATTTTGTTTTCCAGACATGACGATATCTGAGATGAAAAATGTCTCCCTCCCTGTGGGCAGTAGCAGTGGAGATGATGACCAGAAGGAACCTCCAGCAAAGACAGCTCAACTTTTCATGGGCTACCACAAGAAAAAGAAGCATGTGACCAGCAGTGGTATGACAGAACTTAATGCATATGTCAAGGCAGCATCAGAGGAGGATGACACTGACTGCATGAAATTCTGGAGTAGGCATATGAAGGACTTCCAAAAGCTTTACCATTTGGCCATGTGGGTCTTGGGAGTACCTGCAACCAGTGCACCAGTTGAGAGGATGTTCAGCCATGGAGGACTTATCATGAGGCCCAATCATAGTAGGCTTACTGCAAACACCCTGTAAAATCTGATATTTTTGAAGAGCAATGCTGTTTTAAAATAGTCTATTCAGGTGGACAACCACATGCTTAAACACCCAGTTTACTCATTATATCGTCTAAACACATATCAGAACATTTCTTAAAAGGGTCATATGATGCTTTTTTACTACCAAAAAATTATAATCATAACCTTTAACTCCATACCGAAATCCCAGATAGCCAGACAATGAAAAAAAGATTTGTGTTTGGGACGCTGTGAGCATGGAGACTAGTGTAGACCGTAAGTTTGAAAACGTTCAGCTTAAATGCTTAATATGAATAAACAGTTCTCATAAATGGCTGCTGAGGTAGTATTCTCAAGTGAAGCGAGTTGAGGCTTGGATCCGGAAACTGCGCTTCTTACGTCACCACTTAACAACCGAATAAGATCATTGCATATCACACTCTGTGCGACATGGATCTAATAAACTTGGGTATGACATGGCCACGATTGTTTCATGATGCCAATCTTTCATCTGGGACAGCCTAAAATCGTGCAGTGTGTCTCGGGCTTTAGTTCTTTTCAATCCAAATGAGACATGAATGGGTTGGATACAACAGTGATATGTTGCTTGTTGTGGATCATTTAAAAAAAACCTTGTAGTAAAACCTTGTTAAAATGTTAAAACCCTTGTTAAACAGTATTTAAATGAGACATTTGATACAATGCACTTATTGTGTATTTACATTGTACTAAAGTAAAAAACTCTTTATGATGTTATAAAAGATAATCTTGTTCTCGTTTTATGTCTTTATTTTAGCATTTTATGTCTTAACTGCAATCGTACAAAGTTCAGTATAAAGTTTGACGTTTGCAGGCTGGTGAGAGCGATTGCTGGTGCAATGTTTAAAAAAAAAGCTGCACTATTGTTCTACATATTAATGTTTGTGTTATATACATATGTCCATCTTGTTTTTTTAATACACACACTTATTGAACTTTTTTAGTGCAAAGCACAAAACAAAAAAAAAACATTCACAGTAAGTACCAACAAATTATCCGTCATCTCCCCTAAAAATAAATAAATTAGTTAATATAAAATAAATAAACAAATAAGATAAATAACTAAAATAAACAAATAAATACATAAAAGAAAATTAAAATAAAATACAGAGGCAATAAAAAGTACATTGTAATAAATGCAGACTGTTAACAGACTGTTAACTAAACATTGTTAAATGCAGAGCACAAATTCCGAGTATGGGTCACCATACTTGGCCACACGTCACTTCACTTTCACTTTCAAATAAACCATTAAAGAACTTACAAAAGCATATGCATCACAGAGTGTTGTACTAGGACACTTCTTTTATCCAAGCCAAGTCCAACAAGCCTGCCTTCAATCTTTTGGCCTTGTTCTCCAAATAATCAAAAAAGGATTCCAGATCCTGTAAAAAAGAAAAGGTTTGACCTTCAAGGCCGCAGAAAAAGCCTCAAGTGGAATAATACTTAAAACCGCATGCAGCCATTGATTTTAAGTGGGGGGATCATCGTTAATCCACCTGCTCAAAATACATTTCCGAGCAGACTAAATCAAAATATGACGAAGGTCTCTGTTCTGAAGGCCTAAGGGTATCTCATCATTTAAACCCAATAAGCAAGTCCCTGCGCCAATCCGAAGAGGACATTTGAAAATTGAGTCTAACTGTATGTTGATCAAGTCCCAGAACTGCTGTATAAGAGGACAACTCCACATGCAATGATAAAATGTCCCAGTAGCAGATTTACATTTGATACACAGATCTAGCAGACCTCAAGCATAATAAACAGTCTGTGCAGAATTTTAAAGCAGAATTAGTGGCTAGAACAGAAATAGGCTTGCTACATATCTCATTCCACGTATCTGTTTCAATTACACTGCCCAAATCAGCTTCACATTTGTCCTTAAGAGTGTCAGGTTTATCTGCCTTAGGGCCACAGAGGATATTATAAACTCGTCTTGTGATAAACTTAACCTGCTTATCAACTGTCAGAAGAGATTCAATAGGTGAGACACCAAATCCTCCAGGGAATTCTCTTAATTTAGTCAAAATAAAATTCTGAACCTGCAAATACCTAAAGAAATCCACATTAGTTACCCCAAATTTGTTCTTAACCTCTTGGAATGTGAGAATAGAATCATCCTGAATAAAATGGGGATATTATTCAGGATGATTCTATTCTCACATTTCACTTGGATGCCCTTCCAGCCTGCAAGACCGGCCCGAAGGCCAGGTGTGAAATCAGGATTATCATGAAGAGGGGTTAACAGAGACAGACGATTAACATAACCTTCTAGTTTCCTAATTTTTTGCCAATTATTCAACATATTCTTTAAAATAATATTACCTTTGATCAAGGCAGAAACTTTAGCAGGGGACATATACAGTTAATTATGCAGAGGAATCCCATTCAGGGACGCAGCTTTGCATCCAATCCAAGTGGAATCCGGGTCATTTACAAACCATTCTAAAAGAAATCTAGACTGAGCAGCAGCCCACAAATAAAATAAAAAAAGATGGTGCTACTAACCCCCCTGATTTAACAGGAAGGCACAAAAAACTATAACGTAGTCTAGGTCTCTTTTTAACCCAGATAAATTAAATTTAACTATTTAATTTAGCTCAGACTTTCTTTCGTAATTTTAATAGGGAGCATTTGAAATACAGTAAGTAAAGAAAGAGTGGAAGAATATTCATCTTAATGAGATGAATACGACCTAGTAATGATAGGGGCAGGCCACACCATACATCAAGATAGTTTCACTGATTGTAACAGGGGAACAATTTAAATTGAACAAGTCTGATATTCGAGAGGAGGTTTTTAAACCCAAATAAGAGAACCCTGTAGGGGACCAATGAAATGGAAATCCTATACTTAGGTCCAATCTGTGCAAACTATTGAGAGGCATGGCTTCGCTCTTAGAAAAAAAAAAAGAAGATTTTATAGCTGGAAAAGGAACCATAATCATCGATCAATTTTATCAGTTTTGGAATAGATCGTTTATGAGACTCTAAATAAAGCAAAACATCGTCAGCATATAAAAAATGTTTATGCTGCCGGTCCTTTAAAATAACACCCTTGATGCTTGAAAAGTAAGGCCATTCCAGATGGTCAAACGCCTTTTGGCATCGAGGGAAAGCTTCAGAGCTGATCAAGGAGGAAGATACGCAGGCGGTTTGGGGATCGCCACGAGACAGTTTTGCCGGCACGACTCGCTCCAGCGAGTTACCTCACAGGGTTCCTATCTGACCTCTGGAGAGTGGAGAGTGAGCCAGGGGCATCCCAGGATGATATCGACGGTAGATCCCTCCAGTACCAGAAATGTGATGGCCTCCTCATGCAGACATCCAATCTTCAGCTTCATCGGCGGGGTTCGGTAGTTGACCCGCCCACGCCCTAACAGTTTTCCCTGAATGGTCTCGACTCGGAGCTCTTGGGCCTGACAGTCGCCTCATGCAGACATCCGATCTTCAGCTTCATCGGCGGGGTTCGGTAGTTGAGTCGCCCACGCCCTAGCGGCTTTCCCTGAATGGTCTCGACTCGGAGCTCTTGGGCCTGACGCTGGAGGGGCAGATGGAGGCGCTTAGGAGGGCTTGTGATATGAAATTGCCCGAAGAACCCGTGTCGACGAGGGCGGAGACTGAAACAGAAAAATCGGCGGTGGGAGATGCGTGTGGCTCTTTGCATGAAGCTCTCTAACCCCATAGTATCATCATAGATGGCCATTTGAGAGCGGATACCAGGGTTCAAACCCTGCCCGTAGGCACTGAGGAGAGCGGTTTTGTTCCAGCCACTAGTCGCCGCTAGCGTCCGAAATTGCAGGGTGTATTCGCTGGTGGTAGAAGAGTAGGGAAATCAAGAAGGCTACCTTCGAGCGTTCCGTAGACAATTTCTGAGGCTGCATCTCGATGAACCGTACCACTTGTAGAAGGAAGCCGCCACACTCAGCTGCGCCACCAGTATAGCAAGCAGGAAT
>NW_015542396.1:249264-253152 GCF_001515605.1 Sinocyclocheilus anshuiensis | reverse complement strand
GAATGGCCATGGGACTTACAGAGGCAGATTGCAGGGTAGTGCCTGGCGTGAGAGAGGCCCGGAGGGTGTTGACCAATTGCTCCAGTATCTCTGCGGGCGTGGGAACCCGGGGATCCATGGAGGTGTATGTCCTAGGTCCGGTCTTCTGTCACACTACGAGCCAGAGACACAAGGTAAGGATGCAAACAAGAGGGTTTATTGAACTATGCAGAGAGCAAGTTGATGACAGGTGAGTATGAGTTGATAGAGAGTTCTTGGGTTCTTAGCTCTGGGTAGTTCCTTTGCAGGTATCCTTTGCAGGTATCCGGGGAGGATGAGAATGGGATCATTGGAGATCAGAATCGATGGAGCTTCTATGGGTAAGTAAACAACAGATCAGATACAAGTAGGAGTCAGGCTAAGTTCAAGTTGGTGAACAGTAGACCAGGCAGTGAGAGGAGTGCAGTAATATAGTGCGCTTAATGAGTCTCTGCAGGTGCAAGTGATCAGTACTCAGGTGATTGCAATCTGGTGTGTGTCGGGGCTGGTAACGTAGATGACTTTGAAGGCAGAGACTCCCTGACAATTATTAATTTCCTTATTATAATAAAGAGAACTGTCTGAATCCTTAATACAGGGTATATTCTGACGGTTCATCAGTTCATCAGACGGAGAGGAATTGTATCTGTGTCAGGGATCTGGAGGGAGGACTCAAATGCAGAGTGTTAACAGATTTATTAAACAAACTTGCTGACAAGACAAGGGAAGGTGAGGAGGGGAGTGAACACAGTCCAAACGATAGGCAGGGAAAGATTTGTAGACAGGCAAGCTGTGTGAATGGCCACATTGTCCAGTCCAGGAAGGCAGTACACCAGAGAGCAGTGATGGCAGCGAAGCTGGAGGCCAGAGATGGCTGCGGAGGCCTGACAGGAACAAGAGGCACAGCCACTCCACACTCGTGATCTCACAGGCACTGCACAGGTCTAGCAGCGAGGCAGATAAAGGGAGCAGACCAGGAGGTCAGCCTGCAGGGCAGGACTAGACTAGGGACAAACAAAAGACTAAAACAGCACAAAACAAACAACTAGGCAGGGAATACTAAGTATCACAAAGAGGTTAGACGAGCTAGCAAAAATGGAGACGTAAGCACAATGAACTGACACCAGAAGAGGAAAAAGGAGAACACTATAAAGGAACAGAGAACATGAGAAACAAGTGAAAACACTCAAGACAAACATGATCAGAGACATGAGGAACAGGTGACAACACTCAGACAAACAAGGACTAAACAAGGGGGCATGGTAACAGGAAACGGGGAGGCAGGACGAGAGGAGCACATGGCAGACAACAACAAAGACAAAGCCATGTTCTTAGACACAAAACAAACATAGAAACATGAAACAACGACAACACAGACAAGACAGTGAGGGCAGGATCCTGACAATCTGGCTTGGAGATCATGAAGATTCCTCTGTTCTTTCATATTGTTCTTGTTAAGCCCAGCCATATACAATATAATTAAACCACGTATGTACGCTTTGGCTGTATCCCACAATAGTCCGGGAGAGATGCCAGGAGTTTTGTTTTCTATGAAAAAGTGATTCATCTGCTCTACTAAAAAAAATTACAATTTAGGGTCAAAATTCAAAAATGAACTACATCACCACCGTTTATGTAGGAGAGTTAAATTAGAGTAATTCAACCCAATAAAAATGAGAGCATGGTCAGATAAAATAATATCACAAATTTTACAAAAACTGACAGTGCTAAAAGTGAATTTGAGGGTTCAAATAAAATCAATTCTACTGCTCGTTCTGTGAACAGATGAGTAAAATGTAAATTCTTTGTCCTTAGGGTGTAACACACGCCAGGCGTCTACCAAATCAAGTTCATCACAGGTGTCCAATATGGCCCTAGCCCTTTTAGAAGTTTGAGCTTAATTCTGTGTTGGTGGGGATATATCCAATGTTGAAGAGAAGATACAGTTAAAAACCAGTGTTATCCAATCAGCAAATTTAGAAAAAAACATGGGAAATAAAATCTGTAGATCTTTATAGGTGGGAAATATATATTTAAGAGATATTCCTTGGCCACAGAGAGAGCCTCTTAACATTATAAACCTGCCCGCTTTGTCTGTAAATATGGTCACTTCTGATAATGGCAAGTGCTTATTGATTAAAATGGCAACACCCCTGCTTTTACTAGTAAAAGAAGAGCTAAATACCTGCCCATCCCAGTCACGTTTTAGCTTAGGGTGCTGTCACACTTGGTTCGATTGCTTGGTCCGAACCCAAGTTCGATTGCTCCCCCCTCCCCATTCCCCTGCTGGACTGTGTTCACATTATATTATTTGGGTCCGAACCGCGGTTCGTTTGCATCATCAAGCCAGCAGCTGTTTACCCCGTTGCTTAGTAACGATGGCGCAGGAGAAGACGGCAAAATGCATAGCATTGCTCTCTTCAATTTTATATTTATGCTTTTGAACCATTGGTTTTGTTTCCAAAGCTTCAGTACATAACGGCACTTACGTCTGCCTTACTGCAAATGCTCTAATGAACCCTGAAGGCAAACCTTTCTTGCAGCTTGCATGATCCGAACTTTGTCTTAAAAATGATTGAATTTCACGATAACAGCGCGGGGCCAACGAGTGAGGGCGCGGTGACAGCAATCTATTTGAACAGTTCCACCTTTGAAGCTGACTTGCAGAAGCTCCGGCAGCCAGGAGTTAAAAAACGCAATCGGGTTACTACCCTCACTGCCCTCTGTATGTTACAGTGTTGGCTTTTATTCTCTAGGTCATCGATTTTCTCCAAGGCAGCCTTCAGCTTATTCTCCACTTCAGTAAGCTTTGTACCGTAGGAAGCCATGGCGTCCGAGGCGTCCGAGACCCGACCTTTCATCTTGGTGAATCGCGTATCTAGCAGCCCTAATTTCGAAGAGCAGCCATCGAGCTTCTGTATTCCATGACATAGAATATTGTACGCAGTTTGTGTTCAGCGGATATTCTCCAAAATGGCGCTACGGTGATGCGGAGAGACACAGAGGAGACTCAATTGTTGAATAAAGTCGCTATTTTTGTTTTCTTCACATACAAAAAGTATTCTCGTCACTTCATAACATTACGGTTGAACCACTGATGGCAGATGGACTATTCTGACGATGTCTTTCATACTTTTCTGGACCTTGACAGTGTAATTTACTTGGCAGTCAATGGGACAGTCACAAGCCTCCCGGTTTTCATCCAAAATATCTTAAATTGTGTTCCGAAGACGAACAAAGCTTTTACAGGTTTAGAACGACATGGGGGTAAGTGATTAATGACAAAATGTTCATTTTGGGGTGGAGTAACCATTTAAAGTGCTAAAAACAACAACGAGCTGTGAGAGACCAAGCTTTATGAATGTACTGTGCAGTGTAATCTAAGTATTTGAGTTTGTCCATATGGTACTGATCAATTCCTTAATCACATTTGGAAATCTCTCAGCCAAAGACAAAATCTGCTCTAGATTTACCTCATCTTGGCTCTCCAGATTTCCCGTTAACAGAGAAGTTCCCAATGAGAGACCAAATCTTTAAAAATCTAAGATTTTGTGAAAGCTCCTGATGTAGAATGCTCTGGAATTTTTGAGAACTGCTTTATCTTGTAGGATGGTAACTCTTGTGCTCTTGTTAAAACAAGAGTATTTTACTTACCCTACTGGCAGATAATTTTACTTGTTTTAAGCAAAATGCACTTAATTTAGTTTTATTTTTTTTTTACCCTGGAAACAAGACTAAATATCTTATGTCATTTGGCTTATCTAGTAAAGGTATCTTGATTTAAGATTTTGTTGATATTTTGACTAGAAACAAGACAAAAAATACTAAGTAAGATAAGCCTTTTTTTTTTTTTTGCAGTGAAGGAGTGTC
>NW_015542396.1:248786-249150 GCF_001515605.1 Sinocyclocheilus anshuiensis | reverse complement strand
AATCCTTTTTCAGCTGTGTTTGGGCTACACTGGGAGCTGAACATTGGGACATTACTACGAGTGGGTTTTGTCTTTTCTTTTGCAGTGATACGAACCGTTCAGTTCATTCTTCCACCACCACAAATCTATTCACTCACCATTGACACTCAAAAAGACGTTATGTGTATGGATGCAGGGCCCGATACTGAGCTCCTGTACTCGTACTCGTATTCGTTAAAATGCCCCGATACCAAACGCCGATGCCACACAGCATGCGATAAGTGCCATATTCAGACAAAGAAACACAGACAACAGAACAACAGACAGCAGAATGGAGTTATTAGAGATTAAGGATGTCTACGAAGTATATGTATGCAATGAATAT
>NW_015542396.1:241307-241780 GCF_001515605.1 Sinocyclocheilus anshuiensis | reverse complement strand
AGAAAGGAGTTAAGGATGTCTACTACGAAGTATATGTATGCAATGAATATAATGTTAAACATTCAGTATTAACGCCATGCACAAGTTACTTAACGGCAGGGAGAGAGAGAGAGCGTGAGAGCGCGCGCACTTCTGTTGTGTGATCTTTGATGTTCACTCACTTAGCACACGCATCATTTGGATTAAAACTAAACCATAAAAATAAGAGCATTTATAGGGGTATTCACTATAAACATCATTTATTTTTAACCTTAGGCATACACTACTTTCTGGCGAAAGCAGCCTGTGTGAAATGCGCTAGGCTGTACTATCCTGCATCAGTACAAATACGTGCACGCATTGCGCGTGTTTTGCTTGCTTGAGCGTTTCTTCATTATATGAGAGGCTTTGGAAAATAAATCGCAGCACAATCAAACCTCTACAAATGATTCAGAATGCAGCGGTACGACTGGTCTTCAACGAGCCCAAAAGAG
>NW_015542396.1:237920-241171 GCF_001515605.1 Sinocyclocheilus anshuiensis | reverse complement strand
ATCGGTATCGGGCGAGTACTGGAAAAAGTGGTATCGGTGCATCCCTAGTTATGTGTTTAGCAAAATTTCAACCCACGGCACATTCACATACACTTATCCCACACCTTATCCTCAAACAAGCAATGCCAAAATCCAAACAGGTGAAAGTTGATTCATGGACTAGTGGAAGAGTTTAACGAACTATGGGTTATTGCTTTTTTATTATTTGAATTTTACTGTCCACCTTATTGCTTGTACTGTGGACTTTTGACCATAAAATGCTTGAAGCACTGCTGAATGTTTTGTCAGTATATTGACAAATGTTGCTTTGTTCTCTTGTGTAGCCAGAGGGTTTGATTTTATTGGTTTACACATTGTAATTTTGTAGTTCTGTAACAAATTATAGGTCTAACTGACGTAGGATCATCACCGTCACATTTAGTACACATCAAGAAGTGAGATGATGATCAAATTATTATGAATTATTCATTTTTTTGAATTTAAATAATTTGCCGCTGATGTATCAAACGGCGAGTTTTGGGCAGTGTAGAGTAGGGCTTGTTGTTTGTCGTTTCTCCGATCACAAATGCAGACATGGTTTTATGTTTACGCAGCGCGATACGCAACGCAACACGTAAAAAGACGGTATAAATCATTATAATCCGTAATTATGTCCCCACTGGATGCAACAAATGCTTCATTTGTAATGGGTTTTATTGGTTTTGTCTCGTCGTGCTGGGAGACTGCATCACAGTATGTTAAGGGGCGTATATGGAAAATATTGTGTTTTTTTAACCTTAAACCGCATAAACACATTGCAGTAAACCAAATACACAAAATAATGTTCTTTTTAGCAACGTCATATGACCCCTTTAATAACATGTTGTAGTATGTGATGCAGCCAGATTTAATAATCGGTTAGAATTTAAAAACTCCTGTAATGTGAGCCCCGCATTAGTTGGAATTGAAATGTTGATAGAACACAATGTAGAGATGTTTACTTTTTGACCTTATTAGAGCCATCTGCATGAGATATAGAATAAGAAAAGGGCTTATAGCAGCACTTGTTGGACATTTAAACTCTTTTGTGTTTGGAAGAAGCATGCATAGTCATGTTTTTCTTAAGAGACCGGGTGGTTAATCAGTGTTCTTTATGAAGTCATTTTATTTATTGAGCTACAATGTTTTCCCAGAATGAAAAATTCTGTTTTTCTTATTTAGACCTTGCCCTTCAGCTCTTTTTTTTTTACAACATATCCATGTGTAACGGTTGTTCCTCTGCGTTGTGTTGCTTTTTTTTAATAGTATAAGCAATAATAGTAATAATAATAATAATAATATGTCTACATGGAATTCATAAGCATTTTTACATTCAAATAATTCATAACAGTATTACAGTGTTTCTTAGACATCAAATAACATTACCAGTCAATAGTTTGAACACTAAGATTTTTGATGTTTTTTAAAGAATTCTCTTCTGCTCACCAAAACCTGCATTTATTTGATTCAAAATACAGCAAAAGCAGTAATATTGTGAAATATTTTTACTATTTAAAATAACTGCTTTCTATTTGAATATATTTTAAAATGTAATTTATTCCGGTGATTTCAAAGCTGATCATTCTAATATTCTGATTTGCTGCTCAAAAAAACATGTATTATTTTTATTATGTTGAAAACCGCTAAGTAGAATTTTTCAGGTTTCTTTGATGAATAGAAATTTCCGAAAAATAGCATTTATCTGAAATAGAAATCTTTTCCCTAACAGCACACATACGTTGGGCCGATGTCGACCCAATGTACAAAATTCCATCGGCATGATGGCGCTCAGGGAGTGTTTGCTAATTGGGAATATGTCGCCGCGACGTCGGCCTCTGATCGCAAATGCTCTCCGGCCGATGTTTGGACAATGCAGCTGTAAATCCCGGCTGCTCTGCATGGGCGCGGTTCACTGCCATTTTGCTCATCGTTACGGCAGCAGCCGATGGTTTATAATAAAACAATACACACCACTCTCAATAACAGTTGCAAATTTATTAATATTTTCAATAAACATTAAATATGCAAATACATTTACATTTATGGTTTTACCACAGCATTTGCAGTAAATCCATAGTAAAAACAAAATCAACCATAGTTTTACTACAATAACTATGGTTTAACTATGACTGTTGCAGTAAAACCATAGTAAGCACAAAAATAACCATTACTACAGCATTTGCAGTAAAACCATAGTAACTACAAAATTTACTATGATTTCAAAAACTATGGTTACTATATCAAAACCATGGTATTAAAAAAAAAGAAAGCAAGAAAAAACCTTGGTTACTACACTTATGGTTGCTACAGTTTTACTATAGTAAAACCATGGTTAACTGTTGTATAAGTACCTTTCTGTAATGATACAGAAGCAGGGACGGCCAGACTATAGACTAATAATCTTGAGTGTTGTCTTAGCTGTGCTAGAACCCTGATCTCCTGGACACAGAGCTGGTGCTCTTCCTGAGTGAGCTAACTCCAGGTTGAGGATTTCTTAGACCCAAATGACAAAATCTCACGGAGACGAGGCTGCGATCCATCTGCACACTCCCACATGACAGGATGAAACCCAAGAAAGAGACTGTAGTGCTGTGGAACTCACTTTTCTATAGTTTGACGAAGAGATTGTTCGAGAGCAGATGAGATGGAACCTGCCTGACATGTTGAACATGGTCCTCGTAACTCTGTTGAAAGCCATCTTCCATTCGTCCTCCTCCCTGATTCTCACTAGGTGGTACGCATTCCGGAGGTCTAATTTCGTGAAGATGGTAGCGCCCTGGAGAAGTTCAAAGGCTGTGGCAATAAGTGGTAGTGGATATCGATTCTTCACCGTGATGTTATTAAGGCCACGATAATCAATGCAAGGGCGAAGACCTAGGAGGAAGGGTATCGGCCCGGGACTTACTAAACACCTCCTGGAGATCGACATATTCCTGGGGAACTCGAGATAGGTCAGGAGAAGAAACAATCAGAGCAGGAGGTGTTAGTTTGACTTGAGGAACGGCTAGTACCTTAGTTCTTGGCGTATTTGACTCATGCTGGTTCCAGGATTGTCGTTTAGGCCCCCGAACAGACTCAGGAGATGCAAGAATTCTGGCCACTGGACATGCACATCTCCAACTGGTGAAATGACTAGTTGGCCAGTCAATCTGAGGATTGTGAGAAACAAGCCAAGGGTAGCCAAGGATGACTGGGAACTCGGGTGTGTCTATAATGAGAAAAGACAGAGATGC
>NW_015542396.1:228672-237020 GCF_001515605.1 Sinocyclocheilus anshuiensis | reverse complement strand
GCCGCTCTCTGGGACAAAACTGCTCCCACACCCACGTCCGAGGCATCCACCTCGATAATAAACGGTAACTCAGGATCTGGTAGGGTCAATATGGGAGTTGAAGTAAACAGCTGTTTGAGTCGTTCAAACGCCTGGTTAGCCTTCTCTGTCCACTGGAAGGGTGTGCCAGACCTCCTGGTGAGAGCTGTGAGAGGTTCTGCAATGGAACTGAAATTTCGAATAAATCTCCTATAAAAGTTGGCGAAACCCAGGAAGCATTGGACTTGTTTCACTGAATCAGGGTGGGGCCACTCCAAGACTGCACGAACCTTGCTGGGATCCATCTGTACACTGCCACATGACAGGATGAAACCCAAGAAAGAGACTGTAGTGCTGTGGAACTCACTTTTCTCTAGTTTGACAAAGAGGTTGTTCGAGAGCAGATGAGATAGAACCTGCTGGACATGTTGAACGTGGTCTTCGTAACTCTGGGAAAATATTAAGATATCATCGAGATATACAAACACACAGTTGTTGAGCATCTCAGAACATCATTGATAAGGGCTTGGAAGACGGCTGGGGCATTAGCTAGCCCGAAGGGCATCACCTGATACTCGTAATGCCCTGTAGGGGTGTTGAAAGCCGTCTTCCATTCGTCCCCCTCCCTGATTCTCACTAGGTGGTACGCATTCCGGAGGTCTAATTTCGTGAAGATGGTAGCGCCCTGGAGAAGTTCAAAGGCTGTGGCCATAAGTGGTAGTGGATATCGATTCTTCACCGTGATGTTATTTAGGCCACGATAATCAATGCAAGGGCGAAGACCTCCGTCCTTCTTACCCACGGAAAAAAAACCCAGCTCCTGCCGGTGAAGTGGTAGGCCGAATGAATCCATTCTCTAGTGCTTTACAAATGTAATCATCCATTGTTGACCTCTCTGGAGCTGACAACGATAAATGACTAGTTGGCCAGTCAATCTGAGGATTGTGAGAAACAAGCCAAGGATGACTGGGAACTCGGGTGTGTCTATAATGAGAAAAGACAGATTCTTGATGAGAGTCCATTTCAACTGAAATAGGTGTGTTACCTGGCCGAACCCCAGAGGTCTGTTATCTAAAGAGGTTATACTGAGCTTATCCTGGAGAGTTATTAGTGGTATCCTCCAGCTCTTGGCCAGACTATTGTCCATAAAATTGCCAGCAGCGCCCGAGTCAATAAACGCAGAACCTTTGTGCCAACCATTGCCCCAGGAGAAATACATCACTGTCGAGAATCCAGCTGAAGATCGGGGGTCGATTATTTCTCTCGTCTCAGCCCCCCTCTCTCTGGACGAGAAATCTCTTTTCCCACAAGTTCAGGGCAATGATTTCGAAAGTGCCCCAGTTCACCACGGTACAGACACCTCCGCTCCCGCATACGTTTGTCCCGTTCAGATTGTGATAAGCGATTCTTTCCAAGCTGCATGGGTTCCTCTGTGGACAGAGGCTGGAAAACAGATTGAACTGGACTGACATAGCTTTGGGCTGTGACTTGGTCCTGTTGTCTCTCGGCTCTCCTATCCCTGATTCGATTATCTCCTCGGATGGCGACATCGATGAGGGAATCCAAGTTAGACGCAGGATCTCGGAATGCCAGTTCATCCTTTAGCTCAGGTGCAAGAGCCTGATGAAATGCTGCTTGAAGAGCCTGTTCATTCCAGCCACTCTCCGCTGCCAGAGTACGGAACTCAATAGCCATTTCTGCTACACTGCGTGCTCCTTGAGTGAGTTGAAGTAATCGTTGGTCATTTCCCACTCCTCCTCCTAGGTGATGGAAGACCTTCCTCATCTCTGCTAGGAATTGCTCAGAGTCAGAAGTAAATGGTGAATGATGCTCCAAGAGAGCCGTAGCCCATTCCAAAGCTCTTCCGGTTAATAAAGTGATGATATAAGCACCCGACTGCCTTCTGTAGGAAAACTACTGGGTTGCAGTTGGAAGGCTAGAGAGTATCCTGGAGAGTTGTTTTTTTGAATCTCTACAAGTAAAACTACTTGGGAGTGTGTATCTCTCGAGGGTGATAAAACCTCGACAACCCCCGATATTTCCATCATATCTTTCAGGAGGTGGTAGCCTGGGCTCAAGAAGGGGGCCCGCTGGAATTGGTTGAGGTTGAGGAAGGATGGGCTGTGGCGTAGGTAACTCAAGAACCTCCTGAGATGGGGGATTTCGGAGCAAGGCTAGAAAGTCCAAACGCTGAAGTATTTTTGTGAGTATCCGTTCATGATGGTGAATGGCAGTAGCATGATTGGTGAGCTCCAATAATATTCTCTCCACGTTTGATGAAGGGCCTCGACTCTCTGCTGGGTCCATTTTTGGTTCAGTCTTGCTGTAATGATACAGAAGCAGGGACTGCCAGACTTTAGACTAATAATCTTGAGTGTTGTCTTAGCTGGGCTACAACCCTGATCTCCTGGACACAGAGCTGGTGCTCTTCCTGAGTGAGCTAACTCCAGGTTGAGGATTTCTCAGAATCCTCCCAAAATCTCACGGAGACAAGATATACACACTCCAAGTAGTTTTACTTGTAGAGATAAAAAAAAACAAGGAACAAAGTACAAACAAAACAGACGCAAGGCTTCCAATAGTCACAAAAAAAAGAGAAACAAAACAAGCACAGTGGCTTACAAAATAATACTGCTGGTCATGGCAGGAGTGTGACCCCTAGTGGTTGGAGGAAGTACTGCCGGCTAAAGTCTTACACTTTCACAATACTTATCATTTCAAAGTAGGTTTACAGAAAATGCATGTTTTCAAGGTTACAATTTAAAAAATATCCTTTAATCAGCCAAACAGTAAAACACGACTTGGTGGTGCTCAAGCACAAAACGGTCTTGCAGAGCACACATTGATGCCTAACGATGAAGAGGAAGTAAGTAGACAGGAAGATGCATCGAGGCAAGATGAATGCAGAGCTGCTGGTCTCATTGGTGTCTGAACACAAAGGGCTTCATGACAAACACGACAGCGACTACAAAAATCTCGATAAGGGTCTGAACACAAAGGGCTTTATGACAAACGTGACAGCGACTACAAAAATCTCGGTAAGAGGGAGTTGTTATGGAGAGGAATTGCAGATCAAATAGGATTCAATGTGTCCCGGGGTATTTTTCATTAAGCGCCATCTAATGTCAGGGAGTGAATTTGCATGTTCACTCGGCTCATTGCCAGTGAAAATAACTTGGGTATGAACACAAAGACGCGTTGAAAAATGCTGGTGATAAGCACGTGCGAAAATTGTCCCGGTGTGCACAAGGCTTAAGGCTATCTTTGTGGCAAAAACTGAGTTACAATAATGCAAGAGTTACATAAACACAAAATAAAAACTGAGCAAATAATAATTACAGCAGTTAAAATGTTTTAAATTAGGGGCGCGCTTCCGGCACTGAATGGAGTAAACGTGATTTTTATAGCTCTCCACGAGTCTATAATATTTGCTCTCAATTCACCTTGTAGCCGTTTAAATACCACAAGTTGTTAACTTGACATTCTGAACAATGCCATCAAAGCATAAGAAAACTGAAAAATCGAATACAGAAGATGCGGGAGGCACCGACAATGTTCATGAAGAGCCGCCGGCTAATGCTAATCAAACTAACGCTGAAGCAACGGTGCCAAAAAACACAGACATAATGGAAGCAATAGCGAAATTAAGCGGATCCTTTCATCTACCTTAACAGAGTTGAACGTATCCATCGCTAACATTTCTTCCAGAGTGACAGTGACTGAAGAAGACTGCAAAAGTTAATGAAACCCACATCGAGTCACTTGAGAAACAGTGTGCACACCTGGAGGCCAAATGTGAAAAACTTAAGGAAAAAACCTGTGACTTAAGAGTCAAGATCTCGATGACAAAACATTCGAATTGTCGGTATAAAAGAAGGCGCTGAAAATGGTAAACCTACTGAGTTTGTGACAAAGCTTCTGGCCAATATGCTGGGCGAGGAGAACTTTTACCGTCCAATTCAGATCGACAGGGCACCCCGTTCGCCACAACCACTAAGAGATGGCCGCTCTCGGGCAATTATTGCCCGAATCCATCACTACCAATTGAAAGAACAAATTTTGCGCCTGGCAAGATCGAAACCTCTGCAATACGATGGAAAAGCGATACGTATTTTTCCAGATCTCGCCATTGACGTCTTGAAACGTCTTGAAATTGAGACAGAAGTTCGACAACATATGAAAGAAATGCTGAGAGCATGAAGTGAGATGCGGATTTTGTTTACCTTCCAAGTTCATCATAACCGTGAGGGATAAAGAAACGAAGACCTTCGACTCACCCGAGGTTGCTGAAGCATATCTAAGAGGTGCAGTGGAGAACTGGTGAAATGTTGAAAACGCTGTGTTGGACAACGGAGTCAGAAAAGACTTGTGTGTATATAATTCTCTTTGATATATTGGAAAGACTGTTTTCTGGGGTGAGCATCCATAATGTTCGCATGGGATGCAGTTTTTTGCAAAGTTCGTAATGTTCAAGTTCATGGGAAGGTTACCTTTTTTGAGTTTGAGTTGGAAGGTTTAATGTGCAGCTTTTATTTAAAAGGGTCAGGCAGAACATTTTTTTTTTTTACATACTGAGTAACGGAGTGAAGGTTCGCGGTGGCAGCACACTGAATTTATTAAAGGGGTCCTATTATGCTTAATTGGGTGCGGAAATAGTTTTTCTCCAAGAAACACATTAAAACGACAACAAAGTTTAGCATTAAAGCTCCATGGATGTCTCAAGTCTACCAGTCAAATTTCTCTACCAAAGCTAGAGTAGCAATTATTATTAAAAGGTCTGTCCCCTTTATACATAAGCAAACTATTAAGGATAGGAATGGCAGATATTTGGTTGTGTGTGGGGAGATAAATTCATTACCCATCACTTTCGTGAATGTGTATGGTCCTAACTTTGACGATCCTTCATTTTTTGAGACGTCTTCAAGATTATACCAGACTTTATGCATTCACAAGTCATCATGGCTGGTGATTACAATTGCGTGTTAAATGCGAGGTTAGACATGCATCCCCGTCGAACCATAATAAGTAAATTGGCTGGTGTACTAAGTAATTATATACAAAAGTTAAATTTAATAGATTGCTGGAGAGCTTTGCATCCCTCAGATCATGATTTTTCATTTTATTCCTCAGTTCATAAAACTTATTCAAGGATTGACTTTTTCCTAATAGATTCCAGATTGTTGCAACATGTAGTCTCAACTGAATACCATAATAGATTATTATCAGATCATGCCTCTTAAGTTTCTCTTAATTTATATATAAAATATAATAGAGGAAATTATTCCTGGAAATGTGATATGTTATTAAACGATCACAAATTTCATGAGTATCTTTCGAACAAGTTTACATCGTTCTTAGAAAATAATGATAAAGGAGGTTTTTATCTCCTTTATCATTATCATTAGTATCCGATTCGGTTCTTTAGGAGACAATGAAGGCTGTTATCAGAGGCGATATTATAGCATATCAAACAGCTAAGAATAGAGAGAACAAAGCCAAATTAAATGAAATTTACATACAAATAACAAATCTGGAGATTGAATACTAGTTGTGAGACTACTTTAAAGAAAATTGTTGCACCAAGAAGTGATTATAACTCAATTCTTTCTAAGAAAGTGTAGAGACAACTTATGCATATCAGGCAAAGACAGTTTGAAATAGGTGATAAACCCCAAAAATTACTTGCACGCCAATTAAAGCACTCTCAGGCAACTCGTGCAATACATAAAATAAAATTGAATAATGGGAAGATAATTGTTGACCCCAAGAAAATTAATCGTTGCTTTGCTGATTTCTATAAAGAAGTCTATGAATCAAAATGTAAAACAAGCCAAGAGGCAATAGAAGAATTTTTTTCTCAATTGGATCTTCCCATTCTTAGCACTGATGCAAAACAATCCTTAAAGAAATTACAGTAGAAGAAATAAATGAAGTAATAAAACAGTTACCTAATAACAAATCTGCGGGTCCGGACGGCTTTAGTGCCGAATTCTATAAAAAATTCAGGAATAATCTTGCAAAATCAAGACTTTGTAAAAGAGCATAATAGGACCCCTTTAAGCTGGAACGTACGTGGACTTAACAGTCCAGTCAAAAGAGGAAAGGTTTATGCGCATCTTAAAAAATTGGGTGCGGAAATAGTTTTTCTCCAAGAAACACATATTAAAAGGACAACAAAGTTTAGCATTAAAGCTCCATGGATGTCTCAAGTCTACCAGTCAAATTTCTCTACCAAAGCTAGAGTAGCAATTATTATTAAAAGGTCTGTCCCCTTTATACATAAGCAAACTATTAAGGATAGGAATGGCAGATATTTGGTTGTGTGTGGGGAGATACATTCATTACCCATCACTTTAGTGAATGTGTATGGTCCTAACTTTGACGATCCTTCATTTTTTGAGAACGTCTTCAAGATTATACCAGACTTTATGCATTCAGAAGTCATCATGGCTGGTGATTACAATTGCGTGTTAAATGCGAGGTTAGACATGCATCCCCGTCAAACCATAATAAATAAATCGGCTGGTGTACTAAGTAATTATATGCAAAAGTTACATTTAATAGATTGCTGGAGAGCTTTGCATCCCTCGGATCATGATTTTTCATTTTATTCCTCAGTTCATAAAACTTATTCAAGGATTGACTTTTTCCTAATAGATTCCAGATTGTTGCAACATGTAGTTTCAACTGAATACCATAATAGATTATTACCAGATCATGCCCCGGTTTGTCTTCAGTTAAATATAAAATATATGTTATTAAACGATCACAAATTTTATGAGTATCTTTCTAACAAGTTTACATCGTTCTTCGAAAATAATGATAAAGATGTATCCGATTCGGTTCTTTGGGAGACAATGAAGGCTGTTATCAGAGGCGATATTATAGCATATCAAACAGCTAAGAATAGAGAGAACAAAGCCAAATTAAATGAAATTGTCAAACAAATAACAAATCTGGAGAGTGAATACAGATCAACTAGTTGTGAGACTACTTTAAAGAAAATTGTTGCACTGAGAAGTGAATATAACTCAATTATTTCTAAGAAAGTGTCGAGACAACTTATGCATATCAAGCAAAGACTGGTGATAAATTAAAGCAGTCTCAGGCAACTCGTGCAATACATAAAATAAAATTGAATAATGGGAAGATAATTGTTGACCCCAAGAAAATTAATCGTTGCTTTGCTGATTTCTATAAAGAAGTCTATGAATCAAAATGTAAAACAAGCCAAGAGGCAATAGAATAATTTTTTTCTCAATTGGATCTTCCCATTCTTAGCACTGATGCAAAACAATCCTTAGATAAAGAAATGAAGAAATAAGAAATAAATGAAGTAATAAAACAGTTACCTAATAACAAATCTGCGGGTCCGGACGGCTCGAATTCTATATTCAGGAATAATCTTGTACCTATAATTCAAAGATTGATTAAAAGTGCAACAACACAAAATACACTTCCACCAACAATGTAGAAAGCGAGTATAGTATTAATTCATTCATTTAAAGTTATTAGAGACGTTGCAATAATACAAAGCGGGTTGAAAATCGTCAAACTTACCCTTATAGGTGTAACGGGGCGAACGAGACGCGAGACGTGCGGATCCATTTGCAAGGCTTTATTTAGACAGAGACATGGTCATAAAACAGGCATGGGTCAGCCAGTGGCAAGCAGATACATTACAGGCAAGACAAAAGAGTATCTAAAGGAAGGCGCAAGTCAGTCGACAGTGAACGTTATCCAGAGGGCTTGACAAGAGGGGAAATCCAATAACACGAGCAGTAGTCCAGGCGAGGTGCAAACACAGTCCGAAACAGAAAGGCAAAGGGTTAATCCAAGATAAACAGGCAATAATCAGGTAACACGGGAAAGCAGGCAAGACAAGACTTTGACTAGGAACTAAGGACTAGAAACTAGGGCAGGAAACTGGCTCCGTAATGTGCTACCACTAGGAGAGCGATATACGCAAACAATACTCGGCAGTTTGAAAAGGATCTGAGTGGGGGTAATATCGTGAGTGTGTGATTGTTACAGCTGAGAGTCAATGTAACGGAAGGGTGACGTCTGGTGGCGATCAAACGTAAGTCCATGGACAGGATTCGTGATATAGCCTCCCCCCCAACAGTAAAATCCAGGAGGGTGATGGAGCGGAGGCAGAACAGGGGGAGGGATGGAGGGCCAGGCCCACGTGGAAGTGGAGAGACCGGGAACTGAGGCAGAGTTGGCAGAGCATAGCACCAAGGCAGAACCGGCGAAGCAGGAAACCAGGGTGGAGCCGGCAAAGCAGGGAGCCAGAGTGAAGCCGGTAGAGCATGTGGAGCTGAGGACCA
>NW_015542396.1:227276-228547 GCF_001515605.1 Sinocyclocheilus anshuiensis | reverse complement strand
AGACATACAGTTCAATATTAGACTCATGGACTGTAACAGGACATACAGATAATCCAGAATTAGGTACATGTGGGAGTTGTGGACTGGCAGACAGATCAAGACCGGGTACATTGATTGAAACTGGACGGGTAGACATTTCAGTAAGTGACATTGAGTCTGACTGTGAATCGTCTGCATGTTTAGTTGAAACAAGACAGACAGACAATTGAAGATCAGATTTGACTGTAGAATTTAAATCAACAGACAGTTCACAGTAGGATGCATTGAGTGACACTAGATTGTCAGACAGTTCAGTAAACGCGCCAGGTTCCGAAACAACGGGCCAGATGTGAAAGCACCCTCAGACCCCGACTAAGCAAACCAAAGGCGACAGCAGCGACAAACCCAAATTCCATCAGGTGACAGAAATGGACTCCACTTGGTTTCTCTCAAGGTTTTTTCTCCAAGTCAGTGGACCAGTTCTCCTCTGGCCTAAATTATGTATTAGTTCAGTAGCATTTCTAAAGTAGAAAAAGGCCATTCTGCAAACATTGGAAATACGATTATCAAAGGACAGATTGCTATCAAACGTAACGCCCAGGCTCATAACCTAGAAGATGGCATAACAGTAAAACCATCAAAAGACAGATTATATTCAGTCATCTTGTGTCTTTGAGGTTTTTTTTCGCAATAACTAATACATGATTGAGAAGAAGGAAGTTAACTAGCCATCCAGTCTTTGTTATCAGTTATACGTTCTGCTGACTTGGCCAATTGAGAGGTTTCGTTGAGTCTGGAATAAAGCTGAATTCGGTTATCTAAATACCAAATATGCAATAAAGCGTTGTCAACTTTATCTATTTTCATAAATGGCTGCACCTTACATTACAGTCCGGCAGAAATTGTTTCATGATCTAACATAAAGTGTTTTCCAGGTAATGATTTCCAGCTAAATGAAGTGTTGTTCTAGTCAATCATTAGCTATATTTTTTTTTTTTACTTTTCTTTTTTTACATTTCCTCCTCCTTTAGCTAAATAAATATAGGGTAGACTCGTGTCAGCATTTTCAACAAGACAAGGCTCTAAATGAGTATCCAGGTGAGTCGATATGCTTAATTTCATTTGCTTTTTTTTTTCTCCTGTATTATATAGTCAATAATAGAATAAAACATTCTGAGACAAAATTGGAAAAATAATACAAAAGAAAACCATAAACAGCTTATCAATAAAATATGTTCTAAATATTCTTAAAATAATAAATATAAAAATATTCATTTCATATAGAGTGAAAT
>NW_015542396.1:223286-226682 GCF_001515605.1 Sinocyclocheilus anshuiensis | reverse complement strand
TTTCCTTAGTTTCTGCTTTACCAAATGGAATATTTATAACATCACTCGTCCTGGTTGATTCTTTTGCTATTTTATCTGCTATCTCATTTCCTTTTATATTTACATGAGCCAGCAGAATCCCACATCTATCCGAAGCTTCCATAATCTAAATAAGCTTTGATGGATGGTTAGCTCTTCGTCTGTGTACTCTGGTTCAAAAAGGTAGGGTAGCTCTATCCAGTTTTCTCCTCCAACTTCAAAATCGTCCGACATCGTTGTTGGTTTGTTTTTTTGTTGTTGTTTTTTGTAAAGGGCGTTTGACTTGGGCTGCATCCGAAAGCTCTAAAATGCTGCCTTCGGAGGCAGCATTCCAAGGCAGGAAGGCATCAAGGCACGTCCGAATCTAAATTCTACTTAAAGAAAGACTAAACAAAAAACTTTATGTAAAACACACACACAACCACTGTGTTACGGGGCGAACGAGACGTGAGATGTGCGGATCCATTTGCAAGGCTTTATTTAGACAGAGACGTGGTCATAAAACGGGCATGGGTCAGACAGTGGCAAGCAGGGACATTAGTGACTTTCAGGGTGCTTTCACACCTGTAGATCGATTGCTTTGTTCCGAAACAGGGATTAAAATTATTACAATGTTGCTTTTTATTCTTGGTGCGGTTCGCTTTCATACGGCAATGTTTCTAAACGGACTCAATTTGTTAATACAAGTCACGCGCGAGTAAACTTCTCTCATTGGTCAAAGTTTAACTTTTTTGTTTTCCGGGATTCCACTTAGCTGTCACAGCTGTCATCTGCCCATTGGATTGGATTGCTTTCTCACTACAACCGAACCACTCCAGAGATAATTTTCAATCGAGCCGAGACCACCTCGTTCAGGCAATCTCGGACCGATTGTTTTGGCCCGGCGGATTCGAGCGCGATTGCCGTGTTCACATATGCCCAAACGAACCGAGCCAAGGGGGGAAACGCGCCAGGTTCCGAAACAACGGGCCAGATGTGAAAGCACCCTCAGACCCCGACTAAGCAAACCAAAGGCGACAGCAGCGACAAACCCAAATTCCATCAGGTGACAGAAATGGACTCCACTTGGTTTCTCTCAAGGTTTTTTCTCCAAGTCAGTGGACCAGTTCTCCTCTGGCCTAAATTATGTATTAGTTCAGTAGCATTTCTAAAGTAGAAAAAGGCCATTCTGCAAACATTGGAAATACGATTATCAAAGGACAGATTGCTATCAAACGTAACGCCCAGGCTCATAACCTAGAAGATGGCATAACAGTAAAACCATCAAAAGACAGATTATATTCAGTCATCTTGTGTCTTTGAGGTTTTTTTTCGCAATAACTAATACATGATTGAGAAGAAGGAAGTTAACTAGCCATCCAGTCTTTGTTATCAGTTATACGTTCTGCTGACTTGGCCAATTGAGAGGTTTCGTTGAGTTATCAGTTATACGTTCTGCTGACTTGGCCAATTGAGAGGTTTCGTTGAGTTATCAGTTATACGTTCTGCTGACTTGGCCAATTGAGAGGTTTCGTTGAGTTATCAGTTATACGTTCTGCTGACTTGGCCAATTGAGAGGTTTCGTGAGTCTGGAATAAAGCTGAATTCGGTTATCTAAATACCAAATATGCAATAAAGCGTTGTCAACTTTATCTATTTTCATAAATGGCTGCACCTTACATTACAGTCCGGCAGAAATTGTTTCATGATCTAACATAAAGTGTTTTCCAGGTAATGATTTCCAGCTAAATGAAGTGTTGTTCTAGTCAATCATTAGCTATATTTTTTAAACTTTTTTTTTTTTAACATTTCCTCCTCCTTTAGCTAAATAAATATAGGGTAGACTCGTGTCAGCATTTTCAACAAGACAAGGCTCTAAATGAGTATCCAGGTGAGTCGATATGCTTAATTTCATTTGCTTTTTATTTTTCTCCTGCATTATATAGTCAATAATACACTAAAACATTCTGAGACAAAATTGGAAAAATAATACAAAAGAAAAACATAAACAGCTTATCAATAAAATATGTTCTAAATATTCTTAAAATAATAAATATAAAAATGTAAAAATATTCATTTCATATAGAGTGAAATCTACTTTAAATAGTCACATTATTTACCTTAGCTACTAAGGGAATCATTTCCTTAATAATCATGTGCCATCCTTTCAAAGATGGGGGTTTTTAGGTGAGGGACTTGAAAACATTTGGAGAGTTGGCATTGGATGCCATGGATTCCTGGAGGTAATTGTCAATAATTTTCATTATTTCTTCATGTTATGATTTTGGCCTAAATTGTATTTACATGGTATGTTCTCATCCATTTTAGGTGAGGGACTTGAAAACTTTTGGAGAGTCCTCCTTCATGGAGAGAACTGTGCAATTCAGATACCAAACGACAGGTTTAATCTCTCTCAATGGTACGATCCAGATGAGAGTAAAGCAGGGAAGACAAACACGGCAAAGGCAGCACTCATCGACAGGTAAGACTTCAATTAATTTGCCCTCATAAAAAATAACTTATGATGTTCACTTATGTTCGTCAAGTTCAAAAACTGTCAAATTTTAATAATAACGTTTATCAATCTGTCCCGGACCCTCTGGCTGAAATGTTTCATTTTGGGGCCTGCTTCTAGAGTGCCAGTTCCCATCTGATCTGGGCTCTTTCTTAGGGTTGGGTATCGATTGGGATTTTTAAGATAAGCCAAATCGATACTTTTAAAATGTTTTTTTAAAAGTATCGTGCCTGAACCGATACTTTAAAAAAAAAAAAGAGCCACAAAAAAACGAATGGATAACATTAAAGAACATTATATTTAGTTAAAATGAGTGAATTGACTGAGTGCTGTCTGTCACTGTCTTTAATCAGTTCTGTGATTGACTGTATATGTTTTATATTAAATATAAAATGTTAAAATTAAAATTGCAACATGATCGTTTTCTAAAGTATGCGTTCATATGTGTTAAGGGCTAGATTTTCTCTGGAGGAAACAGCTGTGGTGTGATGAGGGGTGAACGCAGCGAAATAAACATATTTTAAATAAATATACATAGCATTCACATGCTCCTCGGATGCTCTCATTTCCAGAGTTGTGCTTCCCTTACTCTAAGGCTAATAAAAGTATTTAACGATCTAGGTCATTATTTAATACAAAACCACACAATGTTTCTACTGTATCTCTGTCAATCACTCTGACATTTAGTTAAAATTAGTGAATTGACTGAGTGCTGTCCGTCACTGTCTTTAATCAGTTCTGTGAATGACTGTATGGTATGCCACATGCACTGTAATATGTTTTATATTAAATATAAAATGTTAAAATGAAAATAGCAACATGATCGTTTTCTAAAGTATGCGTTCATATGTGTTGAGGGCTAGATTTTCGCTGGAGGAAACAGT
>NW_015542396.1:222820-223244 GCF_001515605.1 Sinocyclocheilus anshuiensis | reverse complement strand
GTGACCTTTTGTAAACTGTATTTATGAGAAAGAACTGCACAGATACAGATATTATAACAATCTATCGATAAACACACAGCTTGTGTCCTCTGTTTCTGTTCGAGTCCGCTCATGCTGCGCCGCCGCGGTCTGCGGATTGAAGAGCGCGCTGAAAGACGGGGAGGAGACGAAGTCTGCCGCCGTTTTCATATGAAATTTAAAGGGGACTGACTCTGAGGCGATCATGAATTGGTGTAGTTTATGGAGCTAATCGCTATAGCCCCGCTAAAAAATGGCCTACTGACGCCCATGCTTCTTACATCCATTTAGGAGAACCAGGACAAATATTTAAATCGATCGCTCAGGCATTTAAGTGGCACCGAAATGAGGCACCGAAATCTGTGTTCTGATTCGGTTCTAGTACATACCGGTTACATAGGTACCG